>NC_072734.1:7518452-7655407 GCF_026930045.1 Uloborus diversus
CACCTATTAAAAACCAGTGAGCTATACCATGTAATCAGGGGCGGACTGGGTCCCCCCGGAAGGTGCCAACTTTGACTCCCAAAGAGCGCAAAAAAAAAAAAAGCAAAAAAAAAAAAAAGTGCACAGGTTTAAAAGCGGGGAAAAAAAAGAAAAAAAAATTGAAAGTGATTTGAAGGCGCAAAAAGAAAAAGGAGTGGAAAACACATACAGACTCTCTCTCTCTGCGGGCATCCTTTTCTTCTCCAATTTTCACTTTCTCTCCCTACATTTAAAAAAAAAAAAAAAAAAAAAAAAAAAAAAAAAAAAAAAACTGACTAGAAATTGGTTCGATTTATGCATAAAGACTTATTAATTAGCAAATAACTTTGGCAACTCTGGTTTCTTTGAGTAGTAAAAAATGCTCCTCCTTGCTGAACTGGCATAAATAGTGAATTGAGGCATTTGAGCGGCTTTTTGACAACCTACCTATTTGAATGAGACTGTTCACTGCAGTTTTTAAAAAAATAATATAGAAATGCATTGAACTTTGCGAATTTATGATTCCCCCTTTCAATTACTTTTTGTTTCCTTCCAGTCAGAACCCAAAGTAAAGTTTTCCCTGTTATTCCTATATCAGCTAGATTGCTGAGAAGAGCAACATGCGATACCTTATCAAAAGCTTTTTGAAAATCAATATAAACAACATCCACACACTTTTTGTCATCTAAAGCCAAAAGGTAACCTTGTCGTAGAAATGCAATAAATTAGTAGCACACGATTTCCTGAACCCATACTGCAAACTAGTCAACAGACGATTAGTCTCTAAGAAATTCTTAATCTTAATTTTGATCAAAGTTTCGAAAATCTTACAAACCACTGAAGTCAAGACTTACAGGTCTATAATGAGTTCTGTTACTGATGAGGCCTGTTTACAGGGGCCTGTTTGCAGGCAACCTATACCTATTTGAATGAGACTTTTCATTGCAGTTTTTAAAAAAATAATATAGAAATGCATTGAACGTTGCGAATTATTTGAGATAAAACTATCCAGTTTCATTCCAGATATTAACTTCCTCGTAAAGGAAAAACAACACCAAAAATCCCTTATAGCTATGCCAGCTAAGTGAATGCAATCAAGTTATTTTCTTCCTTAAAAATTATTTTGAAAATTTTCTTGTACAGTATATTTATATCTACGGTGCAACATAAGATTAGAAGGGGATTAACATCTCCACAACTTTTGTTTTTAACGCACTTTCAGTCCTAATACGGTATATTATCTACATTTAAGGACATTTATGATATTTATATCTGTGGTGCAACATAAGGGTAGAAGGGGATTAACATCTCCACAACTCTTGTTTTTAACGCACTTTTAGTCCTAATACGGTATATTATCTACACTTAAGGACATTTATGATATTTATATCTGTA
Organism: Uloborus diversus; assembly: GCF_026930045.1. Classification (NCBI taxonomy): domain Eukaryota; kingdom Metazoa; phylum Arthropoda; class Arachnida; order Araneae; family Uloboridae; genus Uloborus; species Uloborus diversus. The sequence goes on from NC_072734.1 coordinate 7,519,866, forward strand.
GTGCAACATAAAGGGAGAAGGGGATTAACGTCTCCACAACTGTTGTTTTTAACGCACTTTCAGTCCTAATACGGTATATTATCTACATTTAAGGATATTTATGATATTTATATCTGTGGTGCAACATAAGGGTAGAAGGGGATTAACATCTCCAGAACTTTTGTTTTTAACGCACTTTCAGTCCTAATACGGTATATTATCTACACTTAAGGACATTGATGAAGAGGTGCCTCCCTCCGCCCCCCAGAAAGTAAATTTTGGCTGTGCAAGTAATGTAGAGTAGTTAGTGGCCCTCAATCGTTCTGTGTAGAAAACTGGTGGGCCGCACAATCAAAAAGTTTGGGAACCATGTGTGTTTGAAAAGAGATACATTTTTGTCTCCGTTTCATGAATATTTATTGAGATGGGTTTCCATATCTGTTTTGAAAAATATATTATGTGAGGAATCAATTGATTTTAGAATCGCCAGAGCAGCTGCCATTGGCTGTTAACGGAGTCTTTTACATACAGTCTGTTGTTTGTTGTGTGTTTATAAAGGGCCACATTTTTGTCCCCTTGCCATGAATATTTATTGAGACGGGTAGCTGCATCTGTTTTGAAGTACATGTCACGTGGAAAATCAACTAGTTTTCGAATTGCCACAGCAGCTTTAAATATTTGGGCTTTGTTCGTGTAATCTGGAGAGTAGCAACAGATGACTCCATCCGAGTCTTTTGAGTAAGGCTCCCCTAAAAGGGCTGTCGAACACTTAGCGCTCATGACACCAGTATTTTCAAAGCTATCAAGTGTCATTATTTTCTGCCATGCGTCGTCATGTGCGGTCAACCCGGTGTGTTCGTTCCTTTCAAAACGGTCGAAGAACAACAACCACTTTCCACACTTTTCGCTATCATAATCTTCAATATCATCGTTGCGGAAGTAGATCCAGCGATACTTTTGGCAATGGCTTGGTGTCATCACGTCAGAGTAGAAAGAACCTCGGCGTCCACTGTTTTTCTCGTTTAACAGCCACTGCAGAGTTTCCTGTTTGCAAAAAAGTGGGTTGTCAGAGAGCAGTATGCGGATTTTTACGTTTTTATCAAATTGTATGAGCATGAACAAAAAACAAATATCTTCATATATGAGACATAGAAAAATAGTATTTTACTGATACCTAGAAAAATCGCAAATGTATAAAAGTACAGTCTCTACATAATATAAAATGAAGTTTCCAAAAAGCGTCTGTGTGAATAAAATATGACAACGTAGATAAGAGGCGAATGGTTCGCCTCGACTGTGTTTTAGTCGGGTGAACCTGTCTTCGTTTTTAATGCACTGATGATGGCACTTGTATTTTAGAGTGCCGAAACAGCTGTTTGCTGGTTTTTTAACCTTTTTCCATTCTCAATTTGTACTTTATATACGTTGTCATATTTTATTCACTATGCAGTACAAAGTTTTCGACTACTTTTTATGTAAGCGTCTGTGTGTTTGAACTCGCAAAACTCGAGGACTACCCGGCCGATTGCGCTGAAATTTTCAGTTTGTTCGTTTAAGTCCTGAAAGGGTTTGCAGACCAGTTCGAATAAAATTCGATGAATAGTTCTTTTTTTTATTCCAATTTACGTCCAATTTACACATAAATTCTCAAATATGGGGGTGAAAAATTACTTGCACATATTAATATTACGTATCTTTAGAAAGGGTAGAATTTTCCGCATTCTACGCAATTTGTTTCAATGCTCTAACTTATTAAAGTTAGGGCGGGAGCTATTTGCATTTTCAGCTCGAATTTTTTTAGTCTTAGCTGAAATTTAGGCACTACTTTCCTCATTAAATAAATCAATAAAAAGAGAAGGAATCGTCCCACAGCTTTCTTTTTGACGCCATTGGAAAAAGCGACCTTTTTTACTCCAGATCTAACTCGACCTATAAACAATAAGCTTTTATTTCGAAAGGAAAAAAAGTTACAAGCCTTTTTAATTCAAGTTTAAGAAATTTCGATTCCATTCAAATTGTGCACCATTTTCTTTCGCATTTTAATTCCTTAAACTTGTTTTATTTTGTGTTCCATGGTTACGCATTTTAAATCCATCTTTCTGGATTTAATTTCTTAAAAGTATTTTAATATCTGTCGTCATTGTTTGGAAGGGAAATCATGATGTTTTGTTTTATTTATTTTTTACGCCTGATTGTTGAATATACGTCACTTGATACAATTTTTATTTTCAAGGTAGACCGGGCAAAGCCGGGCAACGCAGGTAGTTGTTCAATAAAATATTCTTGGTTGAAAACATACACAATCTTGAAGAGACTAGGATAACGGCATCAGTAACATACATGTTTAAGACATATCGCTCTTAGCTTAACTCAATTTTCTGATCCTTTTAATGTATTTAGATCTTTAAAATTATTTTTTTCTCATGCAACTACCTAACGTTTGGCTGCTTTTGGATCCTCTGAATGAGTTAATTCTATTTTTATTTGTTCAATTTAAAAAAAAAAAGGGTCCGACAGACCCAGGTGTCCAGTAACAGACACCTACAATTCTGCTGATACCCAGTAACGGATAGGATGGGTAATGGACAGAATTCCTTTTTTATCTTCAAAATGGGCAAAAGTTTTTTATTTTTGATCTAGAACCTTATAAAATACAAATGAACATGAAACACTGGCAAACCTAGTAGCCCGGTCAATTTAGACATAAAAATAGTGATCAAATAACAAAAATTCCGGGAAAGCTAAATTTTTGTAGGGACCTTGGGATTAGTATTACAAATAAGGTGCCAAAAGTCCCCATCGGTCCCATGTGCGCTAAAAAAGTTATTCATGGTCAAAGATCAAAATTTTAGGTTTTTTGGATTTTTCTCAAAAACGGTAAGTTTTGTCGAAAAGTACCGCAGACCAAAGTTATAGGTCTCAAAATTCTCCATAAAAATGGTCCTTATGATTTTTTTCTCCAAGACCAAACCTTGTCAGATATTGCGTACTCTCAAAAGACAGCCAGTCATTTACAGAATTCCCTCTACTTGCATGGCCTTGAATAACATCTGGCTATTCTAGTCCGTGTGGCATCGTTCACATACCCAAAGGGGCCGGACCTACTAATGGCATGGGCGCACCCCTCAATATCGCGGAGCCCCCCCCCCCCAAAAGAAGCAAGAGTCCCCCTCCAAAAACTGAGAAAAATACCCCTCAAAACAACCCCCTTTTAAATGTTTTTGAGCTCTCAAACTGTAACCACATTTCATACAATAAAACATAGTTTGGCTGGCGAGTCGCATATCTTGACTTCTGACAATGTTTGGCCTTAGTGATACATTGTGAGTAAGATTTCTGGATTCTAATCTGACTCTAAGAAATCCATCTCTCTTGGTTAGACAACAAACTGTGTTTGACGCTTCTTTGTCTAATTTTACGCATCGTCTCACTGCTTTAGTATAACGTGAGGTATTGGAAATCATATAATTCAGTAGTTACGCCCTCAAGCACCATTTCTTTTAAAGTTTTATCAGATATTCCTTTTTTAAGAAGGTGATCCGAGTTCTCCCACTTCTGCTTATCAAAGAACTCAAGTTGAAATCTGAAATTGTAAATTTTCGCTATACAATCGAATTTTTTAAATTCGTAATTTTTTTGCCATCGTACTACGTTTGGATCATCAGCTCTTGTTCTGCAAACTGGTTACTTTGAGAATCTAAAAAATATAACACTAGGCATTGCGGATGACCATCATCAGAGAACTTGTTTCAAGACGGATTACGACGATCAGTTCGAAGATGGACAATGAACATGTATAATTCCAGATTTCAATTTTCAAGCAGAGAGACTGCTATGAGCTCATCGATAAGCAGAACTGGTAAAACTCGGCAACTCCCTCTTTCAAAAAGGGGACTTCCAATAAAACTTTGAAAGAAATTGCTTGGTGGCGTACCTATGGTTTTCAAAACTTCACGTCATACTAAAGCAGCGAGACGATAGGTAAAATAAGAAAAAGAAGTGTCAGGTACTCAAAACCTCGCATGTCATACTAATGTTGTGAGACGATAGGTAAAATAAGAAAAATAAATGTCAGGTACAGTTTGCTGCCTTACCAAAAGGGATGGATTTATTCGAGTCAGATTAGAATCTAGAAATATTAAGCCACAATACCAACAAGCCACAATTTTAATCAAGACTGAAAATTATGAGAAGTAAAATAGTTCAACTCGCATGCCAAACTCATGTTTTATTGTAATCAATGTGGTTACAGTTTGAGGGCTCAAAACCCATTAAAATCTCTTAAGCTACGTCTTTTGTTTCAAAGGGTGACTGATGTGGACCGTTGCAAAGCACATTATTTTAAAATTTTTATACTTAACCTTTGTTCTCTATCACAGGTAAATTTGACGTTTTGAGCCAAAGTTATCTGCAAAGTGGAGAATTAAACGTTTTTTTACTAGATAAGAAATGCTTTTATTACTAATTTTTTTTCGTATCTATGTAAGAATTACTTAATATGAAAGCAAACTTTTACAAATCATAACTTCTAATATTTTTTTTTCTCTAAGTACAGAGCAACACGAGGTTATTCAATTCTGACTATATTGGTCAAATTCAAGACTCAACGCATGTGTGGAACTTTAAAATACAGTTTATTATTAAAATGATCTACAAAAAGCCTGCTCTTAAGAGCGATAACATCAAATTTCTCAAATTTTGATATTTGATGAAATTATTATAACTTTTTCCTGTTTTTATGCATTTATGGTCAATTTCGAGGCGCGAGCGACGCCTCAAGATATTTTTTGCGGTCGAAATCCTTTTGTTGAACCAAATATCTCTACAAAAAGCAACTTTTCCGGGCTATCACTTAGCGTTTATCAGATTTTGATTTTTTTCAATCCACCCTAATGAGCATGACCAGTACTTCAAAAGTAAGTCCACCTCGAACAAGAGCGGGATTAAGTGAATCTGAATCCAGCTTTTGTTGTAAAAAACACTGCTTATTTTGTGGCAAGGAAGCGGATGAAGAGGCTGAGAAGAGCAAAACGGAGAATTATCGCAGAAAAATTTATTAAGTTTCCACACTTACATTCATAGAATCCCTTTTAAAATTAGCTAAAGATCGTCCTGAGGTTGTCAAAAGCTGCTCTTGCACGTTTTAATTTTGAGTATGATTTAGTCGCTGCTTTACGAATTTTTCTTTCATTATTCTACGTTTTCTTCTTCTGAGCCTCCTCATCCGCTTTACAGCCACAAAATAAGCAGTGTTTTTGAAAAAAAAAACAGCTGGATTCAAATTCACTTAATCGTGCAGTATGAGGAAGACTTACTTTCGAAGTACTACTAGCCTCTTTATCCTCACGTTGCTGAAGAGATTGAATTTTTCCAGGTGTATGATTTTCTGCAATCCACGCGAATTGTAACGGACTTTTGACTTCTTAAATAATCAGCATTCTTATAACTTCTTCCGAGACTTGCATCGATTAAAGTTGGCATTCCACAACTGCCCAGCACAACAGTTTCACCTTCAGTCAAAAGTTTATTACAAATAAAGTGAAATTGTGACATTTTTCTTAAATATTAATCAGCACAAACAACAGTAGACGCTTGTGATAAATACGTTTATTCACTCGAACTGCACGTTTAACTCTAAAAGAAGCAGGTACGTCAGGGGTGCCCCCCCCCCCCAGGAGGGGTCATGGCCCAGACTGCGCCATCGAAATTTTTAGGGGGATTGTTTTGGAGGGTATTTTTAATTTGGGGGGGGGGGGAGGCATACTTTTGGGGGGATTTCTGCGGAAATGAGGGGAGTGCGCCTTTGCTCTTAGTGGGTTGGGCACCTCTGGGTACGTGAACGATGCCATACGGACTAGAATAGCCAGATGTTATTCAAGGCCACGCGACTAGAGGGAATTCTGTAAATGACTGGCTGTCTTTTGAGAGTGCGCAATATCTGGGAAGGTTTGGTCTTGGGAGAAAAAAATCATAAGGACCATTTTTATAGAGAATTTTGAGATCTACAACTTTGGTCTGCGGTACTTTGCGATAAAACTTACCGTTTTTGAGAAAAATCCAAAAAACCTAAAATTTTGACCTTTGACCCCAAATAACTTTTTTAGCGCACATGGGATCGATGGGGACTTTTGGCATTTTATTTGTAATGCTAAACCCAAGGTCTCTACAAAAATTTAGCTTTCCCGGAATTTTTGTTATTTCCATTGTCTAAATTGACCGGACTATAGTGGTGGCGGTTCAAAACCTTCCACCACTGCCTTGTAAATACCAACTGGCTCATAAAATTCACTCTGAATAAACGCTAGATGGTTGCATCATATTCACGGGCCATAGCAACATCAGTTTTATTAGCCTAAAATTCTTTTTTTTTTTAAATCCGAACTTACGACTGTATGTTACTGGACCCTTGTCTGTTACCGGTGCTGTTACCCTATACAGCTTGATTTTTAAATAAAAATGTGGTAAAATAAGTGGAATAGCTGGAAAAAATAACAATGGGATTTTTATGCATGCGTTTTTTAATGTCACTAGGGCCTTATTAATTCATTTCATTCTCTAAACTAAAATGAGGGGCCGTGGTAGCCTGATCGGTAAGGCATTGGACTCGGGGCCGGAGGGTCTCGGGTTCGATCCCCGCTGGTCGAAGACCCACCGTCGTCATTAAAGGGGACTGGGCGACGTTAAATATGCTCGTGGTCTCAATGTCCTCCAAGTGAAACGATACCTCTGGGGGTGCTAGCACCAGGTAGCTATTAGCTCTTGGACTAGTTCTAAATTCTCATTAACTGTTCGATCCGGTGATGGTGCTGCCATCTATCGGTATATAAAATAATGGAGGCAAGGCACTTAGTATGCAGTCCTCGACATAAATACAGTTGTAGTCAGTTGTGACTCTGAATAGAAATAGGAATAGGAAATAAAATGAGCGGGGGAAAAGGAGTTCCCATGAAAAAAAAGAAAAGAAAATAATTTGAATTTTGACCTCTTGAATTCAAATTATGTTTTTCGCAATCACGAGTGTGTGTGTGTATGTAGGCGTGTGTGTTTATGTGTGTGTGGGGGTATGTGTGTTTGTGTGTAGTGGGTATGTGTATGTGTGTGTAGGCATGTGTGTTTGTGCCTGCGTGCAAGTATGAGTGTGTTGGTATTTGTGTGTGGTGAGGAATGTGTATATGTGTGTGTAGGCATATGTATTTGTGTCTGTGTGTAGGAATGAGTGTGTGGGTAGTTGTGTGTAGGCATGAGTGTGATGAGTGTGTGGGTAGTTGTGTGTAGGTATCTGTGTGTGCATGTGTAGGTATCTGTATGTATGCGTGTGTGTGTATGTATGTGTTTGAGTGTGTGTTTATGTATGTGTTTGTGTATGTATGTGTTTGAGTGTGTGTTTATGTATGTGTTTGTGTATGTATGTGTAGGTGTATGTATTTGTGTGTGCGCGCGTGTGCTTGTGTGTGTAGTTGTGTATGTATGCGCGTGTGTGTAGGATATGGATGCAACCTGGAGACGGCTTTCGCTATAGGAGCAGCATCGTGAGGACCCGGTCGACGGTGGTGCTGCAGAGGGTGGCGGTGAGAAAATAAAATGATAGGACATCAAAACAGTCAAGTGAGAACAATAAGCAATCGTGATTACTCAAAATCGTGATTGCTCAAAAAAAGAAAATATTTTCATTTCGTCCGAAAATGTAAAAGCAAAATGGTAAGCTCAAAATTATGATGTAAAAAAATAAATCAATTAATTTTTATAGTGAGAATATAAATCGAATATAGTCTTGGTTTAAAAAAATATTGCTGAGGAAAAAAAATTGCAATTTTTTTCTAAACCGCGTCTAAATAATTAAGAGGTAAAAGCGCGTATCTGTAACGAACAAACTAGCACCCCTGCAAACTAATAAATGCATTCATTTCCGCCTATTTTCTGGATGCTTGCCTTTCCATATCATCGAAGGTCAGACTGTAACTGTTCAATTGTGCCCTCCTAATCGCCCAAATGATGGACCTGCTCCGCCTTCCGTTTTTAGCTGGATATGCCCTTGCTATGGTCCCAATCATTGAGCAGAGATGAAATGGAGGGAGTGAAGACTTTCATTCGTGAAGCAAAGATCCCAAACCACGTGATAGATTTCAAAACAAAGCATCGGAAGAAATCAGGTATAGCTTGGCCACGAAAAGAAGGCGGATGACCTTGAAGCAAAAATATCATTCGCAACTCCAATAAACTATAGGGGGCTCTGCAGCCACTGTGTAATGGCGGATGAAAAAAGTAAAACAAACGCATGCCTTAACTTATAACTTGCTTTGACGCTTAGTGAGTCACAGTTATTTTTCATCGTGTTTGTAGGAAGTTTCCTTTTTTATTTTTCGGAAATTGCATTACATCACAAACTGTCTGAAGCCTGTAATTTACCCCAAAGAAAACACGTGGAATGGAATGTTTTACCTTTTTCGGCAGTATTGTGAATAACCGCAAGGTAGCGTATTCGAGCTCTGGAATTGGGAATTTGTAATAGGTTGTTTGTTATTATTTTAGAATAGATAGGATTAGCGAGACCATGTCTCTTACTATTCGGTGCTTTCTGGCAGATTCTACCTATTACAAATGATGTTTCGCTTCAAGGTCATCCGCTTATCTTTCGCTAGTTTTACGCAGCATGTCTACCATTCGTCGTTGTTGAATCACGTGACTTGGGATATTTGTCTCATCTTTTGCTAAGCAAATCATTAGATTTGCTCCCTCCATTGAATAGTTCCTACTCTAAGTTCCCAATTAGTGCAGATTTTAGAAGTCCTACTGAAGTTAAATTACCTTGTCTACATCCAAAGTTTCATCTTCCTCTGTTTCTTGATCAGGACTGCTGCTCTCTACTCCTTTCGTTTCGGGAGCTGTCGCCTTCTCAGTGCTTGTTTGCTTGCTGATTTCGCTACTCGTCGGATTCATCCTGAAATCTGTAAGTAAGTTTGTTTAATGCAGTAAACTCTCGATTATCCGCTGGCGTATTATAAGCGATCTTTCGCACTTTTAGAAGAAAACGAGCTGATGTGTGCATCACATGAAATCCTTTTACGCCAGTTTAATGATAATAGTGCCTTGGAGTAAGCAGAGAAATTTTAAATATTTTTACTCCAAGTTTGTTGCAAACTAAAGCAAAAAAAAAAAAAAAAAATAAAAAAATAAAAAAAAAAAATAAATAAATAAATAAATAAATAAATGAATAAAAATAAAAACGTTTTGTACAGATTAATTTTCCCAATATTGGACATTTTAAATGTAATTCAATGGTTAACTCTCGCCAATAGTGACCAAAATAAAACCAGATTTAAAAAAAAAACCCGCCAAATTTGTCGCCAAGTTACTTGGCGACCAAAAGCTTGGCGATATATTGGCAAGTGTTTGCTAAATTATAACACCACTTGAGTTTGCATTGAAATTTACAATGATTTTACCCCAAAAAGCTAAAATACCCCCTTTGGAACATCCGAATGCAACTAAAAGTGGAGGTGAACAACTAGACCCCACTACGGGTCTACGTACCAAATTTCAACTTTCTAGGAGATACAGTTTTTGAGTTATGCATGATAGATACTCACATACACATACGCACATACATACATTGCATTAATACGGACGTCACGAGAAAACTCGTTGTAACTAACTTGGGGATCGTCAAAATGGATATTTCGGGTGTCTGTACGTTCCTAGGCATATATCGGATGTGGTAGGATCGAAAAAAAAAAAAAAAAAAACTCAACATTCATTCGGGGGTGAGAAAAATTTAAATTAAGGCCGATTTTTGAGTGAAATTTTTTTCGCGAATACAATACTTCCTTTTTTTGTAAAAGGAAGTAAAAAATTAGAAAAAAATCATCCTCGAGAGAGAAATCCTAGTTTTTAATCCTCAATAATGAAAAATTACTAAGTAAGTTAATTTAGTAAATGAAAGTTACCTTACCTTGAAGATGTAGTTTTGATGATTGTCGAAGCGACGATATATGGGTCTTAATTTTCATTGTTCTTGCTTCATATATTTGTCGTGAAAACGAAACCCATTGTTTAGCTTAAAACAAGATAGCTAATGATAAGACAAAACTTATCTTTAATAGTAGTTTTCTTCCGCGCAGATATTTATTTGCATTTTTTTTTCAGTTCAGTTTTCTGCGCTATTAGTTGCTAAGCCACCAGCTAATGGGTTCCGATAGTGTGTGTTTAAAGAGTTTTAGTTTATTTTGAACACGCAATACACTCACAAAAAAAAAAAAATAAAAAAAATAAAAAAAAAAAAAAAAATAAATAAATAAAATAAATAAATAAAAAAATAAATCTTAATATATAAAAATCTTCTGTGTGGACGTTTGTCACCATAAGGCTTTTTAACGGCTGAACCGATTGTGATCAAATTTTTTGTGTGCAATTAAGTTGTGGCAAGCATGGTTTCGAAGTGCGATAGATCAAATCGGAAACGTTTTTGTTAATTAATTAATTTAAACATTGGATGGCTATATCTCCCAAATGATTAATATTTATTTTAATCTATTGCTGAGCGAGAACTGAAATAAATATTTAACCCGTTGCCAAAGGACTATAAGAAAGCCAATTCTGTTTTTTGTAATGAAATTTCCTACTGTGACATGTCAATTGGGAATAGATAAAACGTAGAGAGAGAGAGAGAAGCCTTTATTTCTTGAAAGCAACGATTTTAGGTCCCTTGATATATTTTAAAGTAAAGTACTGGAAGGTTCACGCAAAACGTGTGTTTTGTCGTCGTAGTTGAACCATGTGATCGGTTCGGTGCTTTAGGTTTTCCTAACCAAATGATCAGAAAGTATACCGTACCTAGCAACATTTGTTTCTTGGCTTAAATTCATCTGAGTTTTGGCACCAATGTCAAGAATACTTTAAGGATTATCTAATAATCAGTACATATATTAAAGGAAAAGATGATGGAATTTAAAGACGAAAATAAGTTCATTTTCGTCCAGATAAATTACAACAGGGTAGTTCTGTACACAAAAGATCAGTACAGTGGAAGATCTTAATCTTTGGTGAAAAGAACAAATTAGGCACTATATGAAGTTTAAAAAGTTTTCGTTCAAAAGATTGGACCACTAATCGGTCGGAGTTGGTTGGCTTCGCTCACTGATCAGCTGCTGAATTACAGTAACGTGGTGGCTTGGCGACTTTGGCTATAAAGAATAGAGTTGAGTGACCATTTGTTTACATTTTAAAGCTACTGTTGATGTAATTTATTGTATTTTTTGTTTATTTGGCGAAATATTTCAAATTGCAAAGAATTGATTTTCCTTTTTAAAGAGTTTTTAGTCATTTTAGTTTAAGAATGTGTTTATTTTACATCGGGAGGGAGAGGGAGGGATGAGTGATTTTCGCTTATTCAGAGAACTTTTTTTACCTTTATCATTTTTCTAAACGATATCCTTTCCATTGTTTTATTCTTTTTCATATATAAGGATGTTGCAGCGGGATTTCCCGTTTGTTCTAGATGGGTCTGAGGACGCTTTTTATCCTTTGGGTATGGCAGAAGTAACAATCCATTAAGTACTGGAGAAAAAATAGTTAATAAAACAACTGCTCAGTGGGCATTAAATAAATCAAGTTGTAATAAATATACGCATTCTGACACCCTAGCATCTTAAAACATTTTTTTACTTATTTTTTTCAACGGAACGGCTTAAACACTTAATAGTTTATTGAAAATTTTTAACTTTTCAATTTACAAAGTTTGAACAGAACAACGTCTGTCGGGTCCTCTAGTAAATAAATAAAAATAAAATAATAATAATAATAATTTGAATTTTGACATCTTGAATTCAAATTATGTTTTTCGCAATCACGAGTGTGTGTGTGTGTATGTAGGCGTGTGTGCTTGTGTGTGGGGGGTATGTGTGTTTGGGTATATGTATGTGTGTGTAGGTATGTGTTTGTGTCTGTGTGCAGGCATGAGTGTGTGGGTAGTTGTGTGTATGAGTGTTTGTGTGCGTGGGGGTGGGGTATGTGTATGTGTGTAGGCATATGTGTTTGTGTCTGTGTGCATGCATGAATATGTGGGTAGTTGTGTGTATGTGTGTGTGTGCGTGTGTATGTGTCTGTATGTGTTTGTGTGTATGTTAGTGTTTGTGTAAATGTATGTGTGTGTATGTGTTTGTGTGTATGTTAGTGTTTGTGTAAATGTTTGTGTCTGTATGTATGCGCGTGTGTGTAGGATATGAACGCAACCTGGAGACGGTTTTCGCTAAAGGAGCAGCATCGTGAGGAGCCGGTCGACGGTGATGCTGCAGAGGGTGCTGGCGGGAAAATAAAATGATAAGACGTCAAAACAGTCAAGTGAGAACACTAAGCAATCGTGATTGCTCAAAAAAAAAAAAAAAAAAAAAAAAAAGCTAATGAACAGAACAAAGGACACACAGGGGTGCTTACCTAGTGGGGTAAGGGCATGGCGCAGACTGCGCCATTTAAATTTTAGGGAGGGGGGAGGGTTGTTTTGAGAGATACTTTTGACTTTTTAGGGGAGTCTCTTGGTTTAGGGGGGAGGGTATTTACGATACTTAGGGGGTGCGCCCTTGCCCTTAGGGGGGAGGGCACCCCTGAGACACACATATAAGAGTCGCATTTAACCGACTGTCGGATCAAGGCCTTCCCCAGAACATTCTCCGATTTTGTTTGTTTGCTGAGAGGCTGTCCGTAAATAATGTTGTACTTTTGAAGTGAAATTTTTTATGCGACGGTTTTGAAATTCTGTTCCGCAGCCTTTCTGTGTGACGGAAGTGACGTAGTTGTTTTTTAATTGTTGTCAAAAATAATGAAAAATAATAGCACAAAGTTTGTTTTACTAATAAATTTAACAAATTAATTTCAAGGCAATCAAATATTAGTGGATTCGGAGAATTTTAACCTTTTCAACTAATCCAGGTTTTTGAAGATTTTTTTGATTTTAAGTTTAGTCATCAGTTTGTTCACGTTGCTTAAGTTCAGTCTTGAAATTAGTTTGTTAACTTATATTAACAAAGTTAATTTTTCATTGTTTTTGGCAACAGTTAGAAAGCGGAGTTCAAGTACTGTTTAGTTTTCTCGTTGTTTGTAACATATTTTCTTCACTAAAATGTACAATTTTGTTGTGAATATGCAGAAGTCAGGCGAGAAAAAAACAAGAGCATGGCGTGAGATAAAACGTGCGGGTTGAAGTGACAGTTCAGAATGGAAAGAAAAAAAAAGTTTCACTTCTATTGTACGTATTTACGATACACAATGGGGTCGTTTCCAAAATTTTGAAAGCATTTTTTTTCTGAAAGAGTATGCTTAAAAACATAGGATTTGACCATTTTTTAAAATAGTTTGACTAAGTTTAACCTATTTTTAAAAATTATTTTAATATCGGTCCGCTTTCATTGCTTACGCTTCTGCTGATGACATCACAAATGATGAAATGCCATTCACTATTGCCATTTTTTTTCAGAGAGTGTTATATTTAATTCGCATCTTTACTCACGAGTACTGGCATCAATTGGTTGATAGCAAATGTAGAGCACAATATTAAATTCGCTTCTTGATTATAATAACGTGGAAACGTGATTGACCAATGCGGCAAAGTACATCATTTGTGACGTCATCAAGACCACGCCTTATTTTCAAAATCGGACATATTTAAAAAAATAATTAAAAATTAAGCGTTGGGGAAATGGAAGTTTTTTCCCGCTCCATGTTATTATTTTTGCTTTTCTATCAATTTCAGTGACTAAAAGTAGCACTTTTGACTGCAGGAAACAACCCCAATCTTGATTCTTTTTTTCTTTTTTACCACTACTTTCTCATGTTGACAATCAGTTTCTGCCTTCTTCGCAATGAAGCACACACTCTAGCTGTGTACTAGCTCTGTGGTATGTTAACAGCATTAAGTGCTGTAATTTGTGATCTATGCAATTATGTGACGCTTTTTGTTTTCTTCTATATTTAATATATAGAAGAAAGTATTGGATTCGTGCAAATTTTCGAATTTCGAAGGATTTGCACGTTTTGAGGTGTGCTGAGTTCATTTCGACCATTTTTGGAAAATGTCTGTCTGTGTGTGTGTGTATCACGCATGTGTGTGACCAGCCGCTCTACAGCAAATCTACCGCATGAAATCGAACGAAATTTGTTACACGTATGTGCCCCTATGTGAACTTGTGCCCATTGGTTTTTGGCGTGAATTCCTCCAAGAGGGGTGGAGCAATGGGACGTTTTTTGAGTTTTGTGTGACTGCTTCCCCAGGAAATAACTGGCGGAATCAAACATAATTTGGTCCATATGTTGCCCCTGACAGGTACAGATCCTGATTCAATTTTGGTGTCAATAACTCAAACGGGGGTTGAGCTATAGAACGTTTTTTTGTCGTCAATTGTGACTTCTGTATCTCAAGAAATAATGACCGGAATAAAACAAAAATTTATCGACAAGTAGTCTTCAGAGGGTATAAGAAATGATTCTATTTTGGCGTCAACAGTTAAAAAGGGGGTGGCACAATCGAAAGTTCTTTTTTTTTCCATTGTGAGTGCCATATCTCAAGAAGTAATGCTACGTTCTGGATGAAATTTGGAATAAATATGAATCCATATGTAAACAGGCGTTGGTTCATTTTGGCACCAATCGCTCCTTGGGGGCTGATTTTTTTATTTGTGCGAATAAAAAAACCTTCATAATTGCAACAATAAGAAAAATAAATCGTAATAGACTGTCGTCTGCGTTTATCTCGTGATTTTAATTGCATGGAAATGACCGGAAATATTATTTCAATGATATAAAATTTTTAACTGTTGCCATCTTGTGTTTGTTAACAAATAAATGTTTGTAATTATTTAAAACAAGGCTTTTAAAATAAATTTTCAATTTTCATTCTTTGCTTTGCTTTTGAGCTAAATCAGGAATTGAAATGGTCGTCAAGTTTTGGTGTGTGTAATTTTGTTTTTGTTGGGAATATTGCTTCCTCGTTAAGCATGGGGAGGGATCAGAATTATAAGAAAGATATAGAAAAAAGTTTCGTGATGGCCACAACATACTAATTGTTTTCATTTCCAGACATCCAGGATTCAAGTTATTCGCAACTCCTGAGCTCGAATATGCTACCTTGCGGTGATTAACAATGCTAAAGAAAAAGGTAAAACATTCTATTCCACGTGTTTTCTTTGGGGTAAATTACAGGCTTCAGACAGTTTGTTGCGTAATGTAACTTCAGATGAATAGAAAAGAAAGCTTCCCACAAACACGATGAAAAATTACTGTCATTCACTAAGCGTCAAAGCAAGTTATAAGTTACGGCATTTGTTTGTTTTACCTTTTTCATCCGCCATTAGACAGTGGCTGCAGCGCCCCCTATAGTTTATTGGAGTTGCGAATTCATTTGAAAAGAAATAAATTTTTGAGGAATAAATTTGCGTTAGGCAGAAATTTTTATTCAAACTTAGTGCGTCAAGCATAAAATGCATCAACAACATTTGTGATTTTAGTACAAAAAATATTCTCTTAGTACCAACTAAGAAACAAATAAAATTGGTATGAAAGAACTAAGCAATCTTTGCGAGTGAAAAATATCACTTCTCTCTTTCTGGCTCTGGTGGAGAACTCGGATTAGAATTATCCAAATGGGCGAAAAATTCTTTAATTTCGGGTATCGTCTTTCCTTGCGTTTCTGGTACTTCCAAAAATATGAACAGACAGAAAAGGAATAAAAGTACCGTGAAAATTAGAAAGGTGTATTCGTGAAGCCCTTCCTGAAAAAGAAGAAAAGACAACATTTTCATTATTTTAGTTAAAATTTACATAATCCTCTATTAAATAATAGCCGATGATCGAGTAACCCGCGTGTTTTAACAATGAAACTCGTGCCACGGCATGATAATTGATAATATTGTTACAAATTCTGTAAATAGTAATTATTGTAGTAACGTGACCTGTAAATAGTTTCCCGTAATGAATATACAACCCCTTAACATTCGGCTAAAGTATACGATCCCCCTATTTCTTTTTTGTTCATTGATAAAATTTGATAACGGTCTACGCATTTCGAGAAGCATTTGGAAATTTGTAGAATATTTGAGAGATTTCTTTCGATGTTTATAAAAGCGTCTTGCTGGATAAAAAGTTTAGTTTCGATTGAGAATTTGTGTTGAGAGTGTATTAGCTTTGTTTATTGCGAGGCATTTCGTATTTCGAAGTAAATACGTGTGTAACCGTTGAGTTTACGGTTTGTGTGATATTTGCTTAATTGCTGATGATTAATTTAGCAGTTGTTGACGATCTTCCCTGTACATAGTGTAAATAAATTTACTGTATTTTTAATCAAGAACTGTGTCGTCCTTTCAAGAAAGTTGGAAGTCTCACCGGATCCGTTACAATTTGGCGCCCAACGTGGGGCTAGTTTAGGACTTTCTTGGAGTAAGTGTGACTTTGGACATTTTTTTTTCATAAAGACTTTTTAAATTTGGACTTTATTTTTATGGTGATTATTCGCGCAATGGATGAACAATTAAAACAACTTCTTGACGCAATCACCTCTGTGAAGAGTGATATGGCGGCTAATCAAGAACAATTGAAAAATGATATGGCGGCTAATCAAGACCAATTAAAAAGTTAATTGACTGCAAGTTTTACTGCAAATCAAGAACAATTAAAAAATGACATTGCGGCTAATCAAGAACAATTGAAAAATGAATTAGCAACTAACCAAGAACTGTTAAATAGTGATTTAACTGCTAAAATTACTACAAGTCAAGATGAAATGAAAAGTGACCTAACGTCGATGAAAACCATGATGGAGAATCAACTAACCGCCATGGGAGATAAAGTCGATGCGCTGGAAGAAAAATTTGATACTGTGGAAGAGCGCATCGCCAATGTGGAAAACAAGTTGGAAGAAGAAGACAAAAAATTGACTTCATTTAAGGAAGAAATAATTAAGGACGTGGAAAGGAGATTGGCGACCGCGGAAAGCTGTACAGTTTGGCGCTCCCACATCGGTTGCTCGACCGTCCATTAAACTTGCCACATTTGATGGGAAAACGTCGTGGCAGGTTTACAAAACTCAATTCATGATAGTGGCGGAAGCGAACGGATGGGACTCTGCTACCAAGGCCTGTCATCTTGCAGCATCCCTGAGAGGTGACGCAGCGGACATTCTCCAGACCCTTCCGGACAGCCAGCGCCTGGATTTCGCCGCCCTCACATCTGCGTTGGAGCTTCGCTTCGGTGAGAAGTGCCAGAAAGATTTCAGCCGACTCCAGTTGAAGTCCCGTTTCCAGAAAACCGGGGAAACCCTGCAAGAACTAGCGGCGGACGTCGAGAGACTGTCTCATCTTGCTTTTTGCGACTGTCCTGAGGATGTTCGAGACAACCTGGCACTCAATTACTACATCGACGGGGTTCGAGATCCGGAAATCCAGAAAGCTGTACGGATGGCGGATGTCAAAGACCTAAATTCTGTTGTTGTGTATGCGATGAAGTTGGAGGCCGCCCAGCAAGCAACCCGCAAGGATCGCCATTCAATCCGCGGCGTGAAAACTGATGAGTTTGATCAGGTTTCGTCACGTTTTGCTGAACTTGAAAAACAAATAAAAGAAACTAGTCGACCCGTGCGGAACTCCGCACTGTGCTTCGAATAGTTTCATAAGGGTTTTCGCTCTTTAAGAATTTCAAAGGAAGAACATTATGAAGAAGAACCGAAAATAAAGTAAGCGCACAAGAGAAGGCATGTAATTTAAAGACATCAGTAACAAAACCTCGTTAAATACAACGTTGTGATAATTTGATCATCGCTCACCTTTTGGTCGTACATATTTTCAATTCAAACATAAATCTCATTAAAAGTGGCTGAGTAGTGACTCGTGAAAAAGCAATAATTGTGCATGTAAAAAAACAGGTTGTGGCAAATACAGTCCTGCCCATGTGAGCATCTGACGGGAAAAAAAGAAACATTAAAGAGATATTTATTGGCACGGATTCGAATTGGCGCCATTCTGATTAACAGCCCGACACCCCAACAAACCTAGCAATTGCGCCTTCCTTTTCGAAAGCTATTCATTGAAGGAATGCGTAGTAAAAAACAGCAAAAAAGCTTTTTGCCAAAAAAAAATATAATAATAATAATAATAATAATAAGATCATGCTTCTATGTTTTGTCATAACCAGCATGATACGATTTAAAATTATTCTCAAAGCATGGAATTTGATTAAAGAATGACGAAGATCTCACGTAGCGATTGAAATAAGCATTCTAGAGAAGTAATAAATTTAATTGAAAATAAGTGTTTTTATCTTTGAATATTGAACTATTTCACATAGAAGGTTGCTTTAACCGTTACGGTTTAAATGCCCTCACATGTTTCTCTTTTAATCGAACACTTAAAATTCAAAACCAAAACCAGTTGAACTAAGTCCGTTCTTAAGTGTAATTTTTCGAACGTAGACAAAATGTTTTTTTTTTCAGCAGAAAGCAGAGGAGTAGAAAATAATTTCTTGCTAATGAAGTTGATAATACTTTTAATGCTTTATATCGTATTCGCGCGAATAAAAAATTAAAGGTTTACTGAGTGAAACTCGTTAGTTTTAATCGGGCGTAGTATTTTTTCATTTGTACAAAAGGTCGAACACTGCTATTAGAAACATCTACATTTTAGCATACAATAAAAATGTTTTTCTGCACAAAAAGGATTTCTTTAGGTAAATCTAATACTTTTTTATGCTTACATTATGTTGAGTGGTCAGGATGTAGTCAAAGAACACAGTTCGATTAACAATCAACTTATCCGAATGATAACTGTAGCCTGCATAAAGGAGTCGAAACACCAAGTAGCATTCCCACTGCATTTATTTTATTAGGTGTGTATGTTATGAGCACATGTAATGCGTAATACTAATATAAATTTGATATTATGTCGGACAGCCCAAGCTTGCCCGAAGTTCAGATAGTTTATAGCCGAACGCTCTACCGAAAAAAACTTATCAATTAAACCGAACAACTAAGTCCAGTGCTGTTAAGCTTTATTAAAATATGAACACACACAAAGGCTTTTTTTTTTTTTTTTTTGGCCGAAAGCGACGTAAAAAATGGAAAACTGCATTAGAAATTTGCTTTAAAAAATGCATAAGAACTACAGGCAGCATCAAGGTTTTGAAACAGCAAGAGGCGATTTCGAAAACTTGAATTTTCGACCGTAAGTCTTTTTTTCGTCATTGGCCAGCCTGATAAGTTTTAAAATGAGAGGGGAATAATATATAAGATAAGATATTGAAGAAAAATGTTTTTATTTTTGAAATTTTTTACAATTTGTTATCGCAGTCTGCTTAAACCGTTATAACTTAGATGGCAGCACGTGTTCATCATTTAACAGCACGGTTAAAATACAAAATAAATTGAACTATGCTTTCGAATGTAGTAAAAATGTGATAAGCTATTTGTTTTTTAGCAAAAAGAAGAAAAAATATATATTTTACCCTTCAAATTGAGGTAGTATTTTATTTATTTGTACAAAGAGTCAAAAACTCATTAGAAGAATATGTATTTCAATATATGATTTATTATTTTTTTTCTGAACAAAAAACAATTCTATTGTAATCTGAAATCTTAAACCTGTTACTTATATTTTCGCTTATATTATGCTTTAATTTTCTTTCCAGAGCCAAAGCTTCAAAAAAAAAAAAAAAAAAAAAAAAACACGTGCAATTTCGAAGTAATTTAGCACAAAATCACTGAATGTTTTCATATCAGCAAGGAGCATTTCCTTCTTATTTATTCTATTCCTTCATAGTTGTTATGCATTTAATTCAGTGTTCATGTAATGCGCGATATTTCTCTAATTTTTTTGTTGCAGATTGTTCGGACGTGGGCCCGAACACGTAATCTTCTGGTTACGAAGAGAACGCTCTGCCGATCAAGCTACTCAGCTCTGTCGGTCATAGCGCAAATTAAAGTTATAAGTTTGACCGAAAACCTTATTCTGGTTCTTTAAAACAGGTTTTTCGGCTAAAAGAAACAATTTTCAGACCTTGGGTATATTTTTCGTCAGTAGCCAGCACCATAAGCTATAAAATAAGCCGTAAATCAAAGAAATCGATCAAGAATTGAGGGAAATTTGGCGTAGAAACCAAAAACAGGCTACAGAAATAATATATAAGGATTGCAGGAACCCTCAAAAGGATTTCGGCTCCCAAGAACCAAAATCGACAACCACTTAAGTGCTGGAAATGTGGCGGCGAGGATCACTTGCGAAGAAACTGTGAAGCTCGCCAAGAAACCGGAGGGAAGAGCGCCCCTCCCCTCTCAGGTCCAGGAAAACTAAGCCATCGCAATCTCGCGGGCGGAGGTCACCAAATTGGAATGAGCCCCATCTTAAAGTTTTCCAGATTTCATCGACGAGTGGCGGCAGTAATGGACTGTTTGTTTACGCATATGTAAACGGGTTTCCCTGCGAGTTGATTATTGACACTGGAGCCAATGTTACAATCATTAGAACAGATGTGGCTCGTCAATTTGGACTCAACATTCTATGGACGCCGCTCTGCGTTACCCTCCAAACTGTGACAGGTGACAAGATCGCGATTGAAGGTAAAGTGAACTTAGAAATTGTGTTTGGAAATGACACTTACCATCATACGGCATTCGTTGCTGCTATCACAGACCCCTTCATTCTCGGATTGGACTTTTTAAAGAAGTATGACTTCAACCTCTTCTTCAATACTAATGAGCTGCACTCGATGAGAGAAGACATAGCCGTTTTCCCCGCAGAAAGTGATGTAAAATACGCTCATCAAATAATAGCCCAAACAGATTTATCGATTCCCTCAAGGTCAGAATCATTAATACCTGACTCCATTGAAGAAAGCAATAGTTTTCGATTTGGATTCATTGAATACCCTAACCTAAGCAATAACCCAAACGGAGTACTGGTAGCATTTACGCTTGTGGATCTTTCTAAAGATGTAATTCCTGTGCGAGTCGTCAACGCGAGTGAAAAGCCAAGGAATATCCGGAAAGGTGAAGTGTTGGCAACTTGTACTCCAGTAAACTGCATCATTAGAAGAATCAATTCCCCCGAGACTGTGTCTTCTGCGTCCTTGAAATCGAAGTTAATTGGGAGTGCGCAATTATCGAAAGATCAAAGAACTGCTGCGGAACAATTGGTGGACGATTTCAAGCATCTGTTTTCATCTACATCGGAGGATGTTGGCCGTACGAATTTAACGCAGCATAGGATCTACACTGGAGAACACCCCCCTATTAAACAGCATCCAAGACGACTACCGTTCGCCTAGAAGAAAGAGGTTGAGACCCTCCTGAAAGAAATGCAGGAGAATGATGTCATCGAAACCTCGTCCAGTCCTTGGGCCTCTCCCATCGTCTTGGTCCGAAAGAAGGATGGCTCCACCAGATTTTGTGTCGATTACCGGCGGCTGAATGAAATCACAAAGAAAGACAGTTACCCTCTTCCACGGATAGACGACACCTTAGACACTCTTTCCGGACACAAGTGGTTTTCGACCCTGGACTTGAAGAGCGGCTACTGGCAGGTTGAGATACACCCTGATGACCGAGAGAAGACAGCGTTTACAACTGGACAAGGCTTATGGCAGTTTAAAGTGATGCTCTTCGGCCTCTGCAATGCACCAGCTACGTTCGAGCGTCTTATGGAGACAGTGTTAAGAGGACTTTCTTACGAATCCTGTCTGGTCTACTTAGACGATATCATCATCGTGGGACGCAGCTTCGAAGAACATCTGGCAAATCTTAGGAAGGTGCTGCAAAAGCTTAAGGAAGCCAATCTGAAGTTAAGCCCGTCCAAATGTGATTTGTTCCGCCGGGAAGTGAACTACCTTGGTCACATCATCTCTTCTGAGGGTGTGCAAACCGATCCAGAGAAGGTATCTGCGGTCAGGAGTTGGAGTCGTCCCGAAAACATCCATCAGTTGCGAAGTTTCCTGGGGCTCTGCACGTACTACAGGAAGTTTGTGAAGGGTTTTTCCAACATTGTACGACCTTTGCATAAGCTGACGGAGAGCAAGCAAAAGTTTGAATGGTCCAAAAAATGCGAAGATGCATTTCTACGACTGAAGGGGGCTTTAACATCAACCTCTACGGCCGAAAGTTTCTGCTTCGGACAGATCATGCCTCCTTAACTTGACTTTTGAACTTCAAGAATCCAGAAGGCCAGATAGCCAGATGGATACAGTGGCTCCAGGAATATGACATGGAGATCAAGCACCGAAAAGGGTTGTCTCACGGTAATGCAGACGCTTTATCAAGGAGACCCTGTCCTGAGAACTGCAATTATTGTTCCCGAATCGAGAAACAGTATGGAACGACTAGCCCTACTGCCTATCAGTTGACAGTGACTCCAACATCATCAGAACCTGATCCATGGAGTGACGACCAAGTTCGAAAAGATTAACTTGAAGACCCGGACATAAAACCAATTTTGGAGTTCATGGAAAGTGACAGTCGACGCCCTAGCTGGCAGGACGTTTCCATCTTCAGTCCTGCAACAAAAAGATACTGGGCTTTATGGAACTCGCTCCATTTACGGAACGGCGTGCTACACCGAAAATGGGAATCTGATGACGGCAAAACATCTAGGTGGCAGTTACTACTTCCCCGATCAAGGATTCCAGATGTTCTGAAAGAAATACATAGTAGTGCGACTGGAGGACATTTTGGTGTCTTCAAAACCCTCAATAAAGTTCGGGAGCGCTTCTTCTGGAGCAAGGCGAAGGATGATGTGGAGAAGTGGTGCCATTCTTGTGACGCCTGTGCTGCTCGTACAGGACCGAAGAAAAGAAGCAGAGGGAAGCTACATCTGTACAACGTTGGAGCTCCTTTCGAACGAATTGGGATGGACATCCTGGGTCCTCTGCCAAGAACTGCTGATGGGAACAAATACATTCTTGTTTCCATCGACTATTTCACCAAATGGCCCGAAGCGTATCCCATTCCAGATCAAGAAGCTACCACCGTAGCAGAGACTCTAGTCCAATATTGGATCTCGAGATATGGAACACCTTTGCAGATGCATTCCGATCAAGGGAGGAATTTCATCTCTGCTGTGTTTAAGGGCCTATGTCAAATTTTTGGAATTGAGAAAACTAGGACAACACCACTACACCCACAATCGGACGGCATGGTGGAGAGATTTAACCGCACAATCCTGAATAATCTCTCGCTTATGGTATCCAGAAATCAACAGGATTGGGACAAGAAGCTACCTTTGTTCCTGCTGGCCTACCGCAGTGCTGTCCACGAGGCTACCGGATTTGCCCCATCTCAGATGCTCTTCGGACGAGAGCTTCGGCTACCTTGTGATCTCGTCTTCGGTCGTCCTCCGGATGCGCCTGCATCGCCTGAGGAGTACATCCAGGATCTCCAGTCTCGGCTGGAAGACGTTCATAACTTCGCACGAGAGCGAATCAACATCGTGGCGGAGAAGATGAAGACCCGATACGACACAAGGTCTACTGGACATGAATTCAACGAAGGCGACAAGGTTTGGTTATGGAATCCCATCCGACGGAAAGGTCTTTCACCCAAATTGCAGTCGCATTGGGATGGACCCTATAAAGTCCTTAACCGACTGAATGACGTCGTAGTGAGGATCCAAAAATCACCTAATGCAAAACCTAGGGTTGTACATTATGTAGGACTCGACCGATGCATCGGCGCCGATGGTTCAACACTTTAGCCATCGGCATCGGCATCGGCGGCCGATGCTAACTTGCGGGAAACATCGGCCAATTGGCCTTAAAAAACATCGAAAAGCCGATCGAATTGGCCGATGTTTTTGAAAAAAAAGGACCTTTGCTGTTTTGCTTTTTAATACAAAGTAAATGGAGTTGTTGTTTTCATATAAAATTATTTACTTAAATTTCAGTATGAATTTCTATCTTTAGTCATCCCTAGAAGAGTTTTTAATACTAAATTCAGGTAACAAACAAGTTAATTATTGCGTTGTTTCGTGCAGCAGGATGTACGTATGTATCTGTCATAAGTCATAACTCAAAAATGATAATCTGTAGAAGGTTAAAGTTTCGTATGTGGGGTCTGTGGACGTTCCAGCTGTGCACTTCCCTTTTTGTTTTCGATCGGTCGTTCTGAAAAGCCTGTTTGCTCATTTTTTGTGGCTATTAATTACTTATTTCAATGCAAAACTAATATAGCGTCTCAGACTGCGGATCATTTGGTGATACAGTGGCTCCCAAAAGTGTTCGTACACTTTGAAGTTTTTTAGAAAAATCAATATAACTCGAAACTGAATTCGAATATGAACTTCAATATTTTTTCACATCATTCCTATGTCATTCTAAATAGAACCCATTGGTTTTTTCAAAATATTGACGGATCTTCTTTTTGAAATGTGTCAGAAAACGAAGAGACAGAGAAATAACACGCCACAAAAGTCATCGTACACTCAAATATTTTCGAATAAATTCATGATTAAAATTATCATATGCCATTTTATTAATATTTTTGCATTGTGTTGACCCTTAAGAGTCATTTGGCTTTAATGTTTTGTTTATTTATTCCTTAATATTGTGCTTATTACTGTAAAATGGCTGGTATTCGTAAAAACCCACAACCACCATTCAAAATTTGAATTTTTTTCCCACAGTAGTGGTAAATTGGTTTGAAAGGTCTCTAAATTAGTTAATTTATTTGTTTGTATAGTAAAGTGCTTGATAAAATGCTTTAAAGAAAGGAATCGGACCGAAAACAAGATAAGAAAAGGTCAACCGGCAAAGTTGACAAAACGTGATCGGAGATTTAAAGTTAAAAAATTTATGAAAAATACACATTTGAGTGCTGTAAAAGTTTCTGCAGAGTTGAATGAAACATTTTACATTTAATTTTTATCTAAAATTGTTCGCCAAGCTCTCCGATTAGCTGGATTAAATGGGACCTCTTCCCGCTGAAATTTTCTTGGTCGTGCGAAAAACAGAAAGCTTACATTTTTCGTAGCAAAATTAATGATAAATAAGCTCAAAAAGTTTTACAATTACGTCTTACGTACAGATAAAAATGAATTCAACATTTTTGGTTAAATTGTTTTATAATTGTAAGTAGAAGAAAAAATTTGGAAGTTAATCTTAAGAACTTAGTTGGATCAGTTAATCAGGACGGTGGAGGTGTTTTAGTGTGAGGGTGCATATCAGCATCAGGACTTGGTAGTTTGGAATTTTTTGATGAAATAATGAATCATGCCGTTCCTTTAAATATTTTAAAACCCAATTTTGAACACTTAGCCAAAAATTTGGTTATTGGAAACAACTTTGTTTTTCATCAAGATAACGATAAGAAGCACACGGTATCCAACGTTTGAGTCTAGTGTCTCAAAAATTGTCCTAAAGTTTAGAAAATACCCCCTCAATCTCCAGATTTGAACTTAATGCAACATATTTAGAGATATTTGGTGGCTAGATTACGAAATTACGACTTTGAAACGAAAATAGAGCTAGAAACAGTAAGACTCAAAGTGTTGTTGAACACTTACTCAGAAATTACGCAAAAAAAGAAAGAAAAAGAATGAAATCTATTCCCAGACGTTTAAAAGGTGTTATGAATACTGTATGATATTCTACTAATTAATAACTTAATAAAAAGTTAGATTATTCAATAAGATATAGACATTTTATAAAGTGTACGAAGACTTTTGTGAGATGAAATTTCCGGCACTTTTTGGCTTTTGATTTTTAAAAAATTAAGTTTTAATATTTTTAAAAAACTTTTCATGTAGTTTTGTTAAAAATTGATCATAGATTTTATAATTAAATTCCCATTCCGAAATATTAATTCTAACCAATGGATTGGGACCTATTTCGTTGAAAGTCGTAGGTGTACGAAGACTTTTGGGAGCCACTGTATATTGCCGAATTGGAAACTATGGAAACAAATATGAGATAGCGAAACCGATTTTTGTGTCATTTTATTAGATTCCCGTTGAACCGACGGTAATTTTTAATTTTTCGATATTTGTAATATGAATCACAGTCTTTTTTGTATCGCTTCGGCGGAGTTACAAGTTTGGGGCCCGTCGAAATACATTTTGGGGATCACAGAAGTTGTAAAACATTTATTATTCGCATTTTTGTAACTCCTTCGGTGGCCCTATGGTCAGGGCTGCGGAGTTGGAAGGAAAATGACTCCGACTCCTGGATTTTGAAATGCCTGACTCCGACTCTAACTCCGACTCCGGATTTTTTTTATTTTTTTGAATTGTATTTTTTCAATTCCCTCTCTCCCTTCAGGGGGGGGGGGGATACAATATTCAATCTCTAAACAGAGATTGAAATATTAATTCCTTTTTATGAAAATTTCGCATTTTGTTTTTTATTGTAAACACAAGACGCATACAGCGTTGTAAATTTAATTTAAAAATCAAATTTTCCAATAGTTACGAGTTATAAAATGAGATGACTTAAAAATCCCATGTAAAAAATTTGAAAAGGATTATCTGTAATTGTAATCTGTAATTTGTCCCCCTTTAATGTTTAACAAATATATATTGATCAAATCGTGTGCTTTCAATTTTTGAAAGCTGTAACTTGAGAAGAAAAAAGCTTTTTTTCTAAATCCAAGTTCTTGAGAGGGGGTGGTTTGCCCCGGGTGAAACCCAGCTGGTAGATGACACCCAAAGTTAATTTCAGAGTTTTTTAAAAATATAAATATTTTAATTCTGAAAATTTTCTTGAATATATTTTAAATTATATTTCATCAATAAAATTTCAACGAAAATAAGGCACTGCTACAGAAAGTTCGGTAAGCACTCAAACTAGCTGATTGCCATAATAGCACTTATTTTCTCATTAGTATCTTTTTATACTTGTAATCGAACCAATTGGTAGTCAGTTTTTAAAAAATGCAAGGAGAGTCGGTGAAAAGGAAAGAAAAAAAAAGCCCTGAGTCGGAGTCGCCATGTTTTCTAACAACTCCGACTCCACAGCCCTGCCTATGGTTATGGGGCCTCTCGCGCAATTGCAACATTTTCTATATTTTAAATCCACCATTGCACGTCAACTCGGGTGCAAGTTTTGAAAGGGTTTTCTGCTCAATGTTTATGATTATTTTAAACTCTATTTTTACGACTATTTTTTGAATTTTCGAGAACACTTGCGTGCCCCTCCTCCCACTCCCTCAATTTCTGAAATTAAACTCTAGTTGTACTTCTGAGTTGTTTAAAACTAACACCATTCATAAAATTGGAGATGTTTTTTTTCAAACTTTATCTATTGTTTAGAAAGAATTTAGGGCATTAATGTAAGAAATTGATTTAAGACGTTTTGAATGGTGACATAATTCGGAAATCAAAGGGACTTTTGAATTTTTTTTTTTTTTTCCAGAAGTGCTGAAGTAGATTCAGAAACTCTTCCGAGGCGTTGGTAATAGCTGTTCTGTACTAAAAAAATGAGGGTAGGTTGGGGCCGAAGTGTGATTTACTTCAAAATCAGAGGGTGACCCCCCTAATCCTACCTCGTCGTTTCAAGCATTTCTTAAATATTTAGCGATTATTTATTTTGGTCAAGAAATGTCATTTTGCGTATTTCTCATACTTGTTTCACCTATATTTCGTAAATTGCCATCTTTTTTGCATCATTAATAGCGATTGATTTTTTCTGTTGTAAGTAACTATTTTTATGTATTTATATAAAATCAATAAATAAGTTAGTTTCGTTTTTTATAGAAAAGTTTCAAGGATTTTCTATTATGCAATTTTTCAAATTTCAGAAAATTATTGTTAAATTGAAAAATTTAATTTGAACTTGTTTGTAAAGCTTCATAAAAGATTAAACAATCAAATTGTTCAATACTATGTGTGCAAACATCAGATCAAGTAGTATATGTATTCAGTTATTAACTTGGTGTAAATATTGAGTTTGTTTATTGTACCTGCGTTTTAAGAACCTTGCTCTTTTCATGGCTATTTTTTTTTCAGCAAAATGCATGTCACTGTTATAGCTTTTATGAAAAATGCAAACTTTTCTATTCATAAATTTTAAATAAGTATAAAAATATTCCTATTTTGATTTAATATTGTAATTTATCTGTTACCTTTTTTTATTTAGTTTGATGACTAAAAAATGTCTACGTGCAATCTTTCCACTTTAATTGCGTAATTTGTTGACGGTTTCATAGTTCTATTCTTAATTTTTTTTTGATTGATTAAACAACGTAATTTAATTTTTTTAACTATGTTTAGTGTACCTAAATCCATACATTATTACAACATTACTGAAATGTTAGTTATATGCTCAATTTAAAAAAAAAAAAAAAAAAAAAAAAAAAAAAAAAACAAATCAATTGGTTATTAAACAGTCTCTTTGTTTTTCTTCCTTCTTTTTTTGGCTATTGTTCTTTCTCTTTCGTCATACAGCAGTCAAAACAGGAGAATCATAACTACACCCTATACAGATTGTACGTAGTACGATGCAAAAGTTCGGGGACAAGCTGTATAAAATCTTACCCAGAATAGTTCACATTACCGAAGCCCATCCACCTTCAAAAGGTCGCCTTGAGGGACTATGTACTTCTGCCAGTGTTCAAATAACTTTTGGAAACACTCCTGGAAGCCATTTTTCGCTACCTTCTATGATGCAGCTTCATCTTCTCCTGACGGAAAATAGTGGCGTCTATGCAAATGTTTTTTTGCTGGGAATAGGTAAAAGTCACGCGGAGCTAAGTCCGACGAAACGTTATGTTATTTGTTTGTCATATCAGAGTATTGACCAATCGAACCGTGCATCCTCAACATGAAAGTCGCCTTCTTCCCCACGATGAAGTTAAAGCAGCAGCGCAAGAGGCCTTACAAGAATTTGCGAAAAATGTATTCCAGGAGTGCTTCTAAAAGCTATACGAACGTTGGCAGAAGTGCATAATCGTTCAAGATGACTATTTTGTAGATAGATATATGCTTCGGTAATGTGAACTATTCAGGGTAAGGTTTTATACAACTTGACCTCGAACCTTTAGATCATACTACGTACGTATGAGTTTTCAATTTACTATTTCATAACGTTTTTGAGTGACGCAAGTTTACGCGCATGAAGACATCACAAGAGAATTTGCGATAATTAACTGAGGAGGCGTTCAAAATGGATATTTGGTTATCTATATATTCTTAGGTACATATGTATGTACAGATGTGCCGAAAAAACTTGTGAAGTATAAATTTGGTGATAGTAAAATAGAAATTTAGGTCGAAATCTGATTTTTTTTTTTTTTTTTTTTTTTTTGTGATTACAATTCTTTATTCGTAGAAAGGAAGTAAAGTGAAATGAATCAATGAGCCTTTAAATCCCTGACAATCTTATCAATTTATTTCTGTTTGATTTTTTTTTGTCATCGGCCAACGGCATCGGCCATCGGCAATCGGCCATTTGGTGGAAAACAATCGGCCATCGGCCATCTTTGAACAATCGGCCAACAATCGGCATCGGCCCATCGGCCAAAAAATGTCATCGGTCGAGCCCTAACATTATGATCGGTTAGCCCCATACTATGGCCATAGTTCATGAGTATTACGTAAACAACCATGGTTGATAACATAAAAGTTGTAGATAATTTTTTTGCTTTTAATGTTTAGTAATATTTCTTGTTATTATTGTGTTTCCTATGCATTATTGGTTATTATTTAATGTGTGTATTTGTGAACATGTGATAGAAGTTTGGCACCCTTTCTGGGGATTGTACTGCCCGGGACGTGCAGTCTTTAGGAAGGGGGCAATGTTACAAATTCTGTAAATAATAATTATTGTAGTAACGTGACCTGTAAATAGTTTCCCGTAATGAATATACAACCCCTTAACATTCGGCTAAAGTATACGATCCCCCTATTTCTTTTTTGTTCATTGATAAAATTTGATAACGGTCTACGCATTTCGAGAAGCATTTGGAAATTTGTAGAATATTTGAGAGATTTCTTTCGATGTTTATAAAAGCGTTCCGCTGGATAAAAAGTTTAGTTTCGATTGAGAATTTGTGTTGAGAGTGTATTAGCTCTGTTTATTGGCATTTCGTATTTGGAAGTAAATACGTGTGTAACCGTTGAGTTTACGGTTTGTGTGATATTTGCTTAACTGCTGATGATTAATTTAGCAGTTGTTGACGATCTTCCCTGTACATAGTGTAAATAAATTTCCTGTATTTTTAATCAAGAACTGTGTCGTCCTTTCAAGAAAGTTGGAAGTCTCACCGGATCCGTTACAATATATTTTGATAACTTTTAACATGCAGGGAAAGGCTTTATTGTGACAAGGCTGGACTTGATCTTTTAACTTAACAGTTTTATTTATAAGACTGTCATTTTAGGGGTATGAAGAAACCAAAACAGTTAACGCTATTTAATTCGCAACTCCAATAAACTATAGGAGGCGCTGCAGCCACTGTCTAATGGCGAATGAAAAAGGTAAAACAAATGCTCGTCGTAACTTATAACTTGATTTGACGCTTAGTGAATGACAGTTATTTTTCATCGTGTTTGTGGGAAGCTTTCTTTTCTATTCTTCTGAAATTACATTACACCACAAACTGTCTAAAGCCTGTAATTTACCCCAAAGAAAACACGTCGAATGGAATGTTTTACCTTTTTCTTTAGTATTATTAATCACCGCAAGGTAGCGTGTTCGAGCTCTGGAGTTGCGACGGAGTTTAGGGTTAATCCACTGGCGTTAGGGTTAAAATTTCAACTATCAAAATACCATCAAACTGAGGCAATTGCTTCGTTCAAATGTAGAAACATATTTTTCACCCGTCATACCATATGACGGGCGATTTTCTACAGTTATCAAGAATTTTCAGAATTTCAATATTGCGTAAAGAATATTTCTTGGTACATACGGTCCGTTTGCGGAATATTTGGCTTGTCGCGATGTCACACAACTATATCACTAGCTTTTGATGGAAATGTTTTGTAAGTTTTGATTATTAATTTTTATATTTTTCAATACGAAACTGGAAATTATTTTGTTTTCGATCATGTCAGGGTTTTTCGTAAAACAAAAATTTCAAAAATTTTCAAAATAACAGGGTTCATACTCTATTCGGATGAAAAATTTCCATGACTTTTCCATGACTTCACAAAAAAATTCATGACCCTATTATACAAAGAGTATCGAACTATTTACTACCAAGCTCGCTAATTTTAAGAAATGAGCATTCAAAAGTTCTATGTCAATGCTTCTACCTCATTAAAGTACTTACTTGTAATTGAAAAAATATCAGTGTACACAGCAAAAACTACGCTATTTTTATACTTCTTCATCATATAAATTTTAATAAAGTAAAGATATAGTAAATGCAATGTACTGATGAAATGTATAATAAATATTTAATAAACGGAGCAAAATGATAATGAATGTGGCACAAAAAGTTGAATGAGTCATTACTAAGTTTCAACAAATTTGCTTCAAAAAAAAAATTGCCTTTTTATGTCAACAGTGCATCTGATAATCTATCTAACTTGACAGTATTTTGGTTCTTAAAAGCAAAGCCAGTCTTCAGTAAATTCATTCATATTTATAATAATGAAACATCGTCCGGTAATGAATAAATCTTCTGACTCAAATGTATTTGATTACTTACTTACATATTTTCAAATGCATATAAATGAAAAGGTTTTGGAAAATCCAGGAAAATGTTCGATTCCTCACATTGAATATAACAGAGGGCAGCAATTTTGTCCGCCATATGTTGGGCACCATTGTTTTAAAATACTAGGATTCCCATATTTCTGTATTATATTAGCTGTTTAATTGCTTTCTAAAACTTTCAGCAAATTAAGATAAACTCTGATAAATTCGATAATCAAGTTTTTAGAAGTAGTTGAAACGAACTCGGATGCAATCGAATTGTGATTTTTGAGTGGGTGTGGGAAATTAAGAATGTGCAAGTCTGCTACCACAGAATATAAAATAAAAGAAATGATGAAAATAATAGTAAACTCAAATTTAGGGATGTCGAAGCAGTAAAATCTCATTGCAAAAGAAGACAGGCGGCTGCTAGAGAAGAGGATGCAATAGGATTTAAAAATTCGGATTTGCTTTTAGGATCATTCAATTTTCCAGTTTTAATAATGCAATACTGTCAGATCATTCAAGATTTCTAATATTTTTTTAGCTACTGTTTCTTTTTTTTGCCTAGGACATTTTTCCATGACTTCAAATAAATTTCCATGACCTTTAATGAAAATATTAATTTTCCATGACTTTTCCAGGTCTGAAATGTGTTAAATTTTTTTCCATGACTTTTCAGGATTTCCATGACCCGTACGAACCCTGAAATAAATAAATAAATAAATAAATAAATAAATAAAGGAGAGAATTTTGACATTCTTAATTCAAATTATGTTTTCCGCAATCACAAGCTGCAATAGGACCCTACTCGTTGGGTTTCTTGTTTCTAAAAACGGCTACTGTCCCCCGGAATCGACTTCATTTATAGCCGATCCTTTCGACTTTACATAATCCTCTTTAGACAATACCAGCACTGAGCACGCATCATATATCTCTGCTTTTGGCATCGATAGAAACGTTTGTCGTCTCTCCAGCCAGCCAACTGCTGACTCGCCCAAGACAGAGCATAACAAAAGCATTACAATGGGGTAGTTTCCTTCAGTCAAAAGTACTATAACTTTAGTCACTAAAAACGATAGAATAAACAAAAAAAAAAAAAAAAAAATGAATTTTGATCTCTTGAATTCAAATTATATTTTTCGCAATCACGAGTGTGTGTGTGTGTATGTAGGCGTTTGGGTTTATATGTGTGTAGGGGGTACGTGTATGTGTGTAGGCATGTGTGTTTATGTCTGTGTGCAGGTATGAGTGTGAGGGTAGTTATGTGTATGAGTGTTTGTGTGTGGGGGGATGTGTATGTGTGTGTAGAAATATGTGTTTGTGTCTGTGTGCAAGCATGAGTGTGTGTGTAGCTGTGTGTAGGTGTGTGTGTAGGTGTCTGTATGTATGTGTGTGTTTGTGTGTGTGTGTGTACGTGCGTGTATGTATGCATGTAAGTGTAAGATATTGACGCAACCTGGAGACGGCTTTCGCTATAAGAGCAGCATCGTGAGGAGCCGGTAGACTGTGATGCTGCAGAGGGTGCTGGCGGGAAAATAAAATCATAGGAACACCAAAAACAGTGTGAACAATAAGCAATCGTGATTGCTCAAAAACAAGAAAAGGGGGAAAAACGGGCGGGGAAATTAATCCAGCGGGGAAAACATTAAAATCATTAACAGTCACCCCTCGTGGCGGCATCGAGCCGCCGACGGTTGGCAAGTGCTGAAAATGTTCTTGTATTATAAGTACGAAATCCTTTTTATATCAAATACAGTAAAACCTGTGAATTTGACCATCAAAGTGCTGCACCACAAGTGATCAGCTTACACATGTGTTACTACATTGGTTTTCTCAGCAGTAATCATAAAAGGTCTCTTACTTGTATTGGCAAAAAAAGAATTCCCACAGCAAAATTTGCCAACCAGTTGGCTGCAACAGCGACACTGGACGCGATGGGGCGTGCGCTTTGATCGAAGAGTTCTGTTACCAAGAACCATGGAATAGAACCTGAAGAGAAAACTATGAATTAGATATGTAGATATAAATGATCTCGAAAGAATGAAAGACATAAAGGACCTGAAAGCAGTGTCTGCCAGAAGGAGCCTATATAAGTGCGGGTCAAAAATGTTATGGAAGCTGAAGGCTTGATTTTCAACTGTTTAGGGTGACTTAAGGGTGAGAGGCTTTGTAGGTTTACGTTTTTGGAGGCTCATGTAGTTTAAAAACTACAGTTATAGTATGATGTTGTCAATGTTTAAGGCAGGGATAAGAGGTTCGAGGGCTCTCCCCCGGAAATTTTTCGAAGCTGAAGTCTAAAAAAAGCTTGGGTTGTCTTTGGCGATGTAAAGGTGAGGGGTACTCTTCTCAGAAAAAAAAGTCCTATACTAGTGTCTCATAAACCCAAGGTAAAGCCATCTTTAGAAAACGAAAGTTCTCTCAAGAAAATTTTGCGAAGTTGAAGCTTTAAAAACTTTATTTCAGACTGGAGGACTTATTTCAGAAGGAGGAATAATGAGGTTCGGAGGTTTTTCTCCGTATATTTTACGACATTAGTCTTAAAATTGCAATTTTTAAGAAACGTTTAGTGACGATGGAGTTTGATAAGGATGACGATAGGGATGACTCACAGATATATGGGCGTACAGTACTAGGCGCGGATCCAGAACCAAAGTTAACCGAAGCTGCTTTTTTAGTACTTACATTTCTAAAAAATTGCCCTATACCTTTATTTATGTTCAACTATTAAAAATAACCGGCGTTGCCTGGGTCAGTAATAATTTTAAAAAAACATCGCTACTTTCATTCGTTTTCTGCTTTAACTGAAAGAATTCAAAACACACCGATTTGACGTGATTAAAAAACAAGCTTCTTCCTTACCCATTGAAGTAAAATAGTAATTAGTATGAAGAGCAAAAGAGTATTCAGTTAGAAACGAAAAAAACAACGTTCAAGCATATAAAAATTTGAAGAATTTCCAAAATATGAACTAACAAAAGCAAAGATCACTAAAAAAACCGTGAGTTTTATTTATTTAATTAAATAGTACAATCACACACACACACACACAAAGAAAAAGCTCTCTACTATGTTTCCCAAAGAGTGCAAAAAGTAGAGTTTCCAAGTATTTAAATGACTTTAAATTCATGTTTGCTCCGGAGAAGCCTTGATTCAAAATTTTCATTATGATTACTATTAATATTGTTGTTGTAAGGCAACGAATTTTTGTAACAATAGGTTTTTATATTTATTATTTAATGGGGAAATTGCATGAAATTTACTATTTTCCATCGTAACTTTTTTAAACTAAGTTTTTTCGAAATAAATTACTGCCAAAGGTTGCTCCCTGATACTGTAGCTATCAGTGATGAAAAAATGGGTAAAATCGGTAAAGTAGTTTTGAAGTTTACCCTGGATATTTGTACAGAAGTAGTCGTTTATGTATATAGATGAGAACAGACCTTTTTTTAAGGGTATCCAAATATTTTAATCGACTAACAGTACCCGCACAGCGATGCCCGAGCTAAACATTTAATGGAAGTCCGCTGAATACAAAAAATTGACGCTCCCTCCCCCTCTGATGTGAAATAATCATTTTCTATGTATAAAATGCGTGCACACCTTTTCAAAAAAAACTAAAACTAAAACTATTAAAGTTTCTTTGGAATTTAAAACTTTTCGTCAAATCATTAAATTAGATTTACAGTTGCTTTGAAACTCTATTTAGTGAGTGAAGAGGTTTTTTACTGCAATTTAAAATATTTCGCCAAATAATAAAAAAAAGGCATCAAATAATATCTTTCAAATGTAAAAACAGTTCCGCAACTCTATTGTTTATCGTCAAACTCGCCCAGCAACCACGCTATCATAATCCATCCGCCTAACGAAAAAAAAAAAAAAAATCCAGTGGAACATTCAAAAATCATCGTCAGAAAAAAAGAAGAAAATGTCGTACATTTCACTCGGATAATAACAAATCAAAAGTTTCTTTTCTTTCAAAAGAAGTCGCCAAAACAATGAATTACATTTACGGTTGCTTTAAAATAATAATCCTTGACTGAACTGCTTAGCGCCTAACGTGCCAAGCGACCACGCTACCGGAACCCAGCCTTTTTGAGAGTGAAGCGGATGTTTTTTCTTTGGCCAAACGTGTATAAATGTTTGGCCAAACAAACAAAAAAGTATAAAATCACATTAACAGTAGCTCTCAAATCTTCATATATTAAGAGCTGCGTTGCTCGGCTTTGCCCGGTCCCCCTTGAGAATAAAACTTGCGTCAAGTGACATATATTCAACAATCAGACTTAAATAAAAGAAAAAAAAAACACCTTGCAAAATTACCCTTCCAAACAATGACGACAAATAGTAAAATACTTTTAAGAAATTAAAATGGGAAAGATAGATTTTAAAAGCGTAACCATGGAAACACGAAATAAAACAAGTTTAAGAAATTAAATGCAAAATAAGATAAGAAACAATTTATTCAAAAGTGTAACCGTGGAAACGCGAAAATAAAATGGTTGACAACCTGAATCAAAATGACATTTTTCGAATTTGATTTAAAAACGCTTGTAACTTTTTTCCATTGTTGATAGAAGCTAAGTTTTTCGACCATAGGTCGAGAGAGATCTGGAGTTAAAAATGCCGCTTTTTCCTATGGTGTCAAAAAGAAAACGGTGGGACAATTCCTTCACTTTTTATTGATAGATTGAATGAAGAAAGTAGTGCCTAAATTTCAGCTAAGCCTAAAAAAGTTCGAGATAAAACGCAATTTACTCTCGCAGTAATTAAGTTAGAGCATTGAAATTGAAACAAATTGTTTAGAACGCGGAGAATTCTACCCTTTTCAACGATACATAATATCAATATGTGCATGTAATTTTTCACCCCTTTAATAGCCAATAATAGGCAATTTACATGAAGTTTGGGCCTAAATTGGAATGAAAAAAGAACTATTTATCGGATTTTTTCGAATTATAGCCTATGTTACTCAGTAAGAAAGCACCTTTCATATAGTGAAGGAATTTTTCAAATAGGTGCAGTGGTTCCAGAGATTACCTCGAACATATAAACACACAAAAATCCGCCCTCTCTCTTTATTAGTATAGAGTATAGATTGGAATTAGACCTCATTCGAATAATTCGCGATTCGGAGTAAATTTCTGTCTCAATTTTTCTTTTTTGAAATTCTGAAAGCTATTTAGATAATAGGGAAGTTGCAACCTATTAAATGTTCATATTTTGACTATTGGATATAGTTAATTAGCTCTTAAAACTAAAAAATTCACCATCGCCGAATTTTAAAACACCGTGATTGATTTTAAATGAATTATTAAAAATCCACGCGCAAAAGTGCGCTCTTCTGAAACGTCACGAGCAGGGCACTAATGGGCAGCCTTTCGCCGAAGATCCCTTGTTTTCGCTAGGGACATTTTGAGCGCGCTGATATTTTTATTTTTTAGAAATTCAAAAATCCTTTTGAACACACTATGGAGGCCGGATTCGTTGAAGCACAATCTAATAATCTTCCTCAACTAACATCAATGATGGTATTTGAATATTTCCGAAAGGATGAGAGGTTTAATGTTCCAGAAACGCGAGGAGTTAAATGCGAGGAGGTAAGCCTTACGTTTCGTCTTCGAAGTCAACTGCACGTCCTTCGACTTCTTCCTCGGCGGAAGAGCGCAGGGCGTCACTTCCTGTGCCATTTGAAGTCACAAGCGCTTGAACTTTAAAAATTAATTTCAAAAAAAAAAAAAAAAAAAAACTACTTATCGGATCGCAAATTTTTTTTCATCTATGATGTTCATACATGTTACTCTATCATATAAAAATAAAATTGAAAAATCGAAAACTTCCCTATTAGAGACTCGGAAAGTTTGAGTCCGGATAATTGAAGTTCTACTGTGTCTAACATAAACAAGTATTAAAATTTGCTATTCTGATACATTATAGAGTTGAAAAGGCCTGAATCAATAGTTGAGTATACGAAAAAAAAACTGATTTCAGTATCATCTTTTATATTCCATTCCCGTAGAGTTTACGTTACGCATCAGAAGTACTTTTCTCTGCCTCAAAGTTTTATGGTTTCTTAACCACTTCAGTCGGAATTATGAAATATCGGACCAAAAATGTTGATATTTGGTACACATTGTACTATGGTAAGGGGTATCTTATAGACAAAATTTTGAGTTTGTAGGAGAAAAATTAAAAGAGTTATGGCACGTCCAATATTCCGGACTTATATTTTTGAAATCAATATTTCATATACAAAAACGATAAAATACCGAACAAACTTCATTATAAAATGTTCTACAAACAATTATAAAACATAATATACGCGTTTGAAACGATTAATTAAAGATTATATATTTTTAAAAAAAATCAGAAAAGAACCTCGGTTTTCAGATGAAAATCCATGGTTGGAAAAATGAGCCGCTCTCTATCTCTCAATCCTTATATGTCAGTGTTGTTACTCCCGAAACGAAAAATTATTTCACAGATTATAATAAGTAGAATGTAAAGAGTCAACTACAAAAAAAAATCAACTAATTAAATCAATTATTAAATGATTAGCAGCTGTTTGAAGTGTATGTCCGGTACACCGGGCACCAGGTCTGAAGGGGAAGATCGCCCTAATCTACAGATTGGTGTGTTAAAAATTATTTTACGCCTTCTTTGTAACAGGAGGCCAATTATATGCTGGGTTGATTTATGATTATATTAGTGACTGATTAAAAACTGAATTTCAATTGCATGATAACTTTAGTCAGGATTTTAGCTAAAACTCAACTTACCCGGACCAACAGCAAAGAAGACGATGAATACTAATATCCAAAAAATGGTGACGTATGTTGCCCACTGGTAATATTTCTGGAAACAATAGTTTATTATAAGTAGCTGATAAATAGTAATTAACGATTACATTTGGTTCGCAAATGAACTAAGTTGATCTATATATATATAAAGGCGACGGTGTTTGTTTCTTTGTTTGTACCTGATGGCCAGTAGACCCCATAGCACCTACAGGCCTGAAACTTGGCACAAAAATTCGAATGTACCCAGGGCCCGTGCACCTCAAAGCCGAAATTCTAAATTTCGAATTAGCTTTTTTCTAATTAACTAATTAAGGTAAATTTCGGTTAACTAGGGGGTAAAAAAATCCCCCCACACCCAAACATTATATTTCGTTAGAAAGGGTTTTCCTTCCCAAACAAGATGATGTTTGTTCCATTTTTCTCAACTAATTAGAACAGGAGATATAAGCGATTCTAATTGAGCCAATTTTCAAGGCTTCTCTTTCTAGAAATTGCTATAACACTAGGTCCGCTTTCCAGACACTTTTCAACTATGACACTAGGTCCATTATCCAGACAATTTTTCAATTACTTTCTTGTTAAACAATTTGGAGGAAGTTGCCATTGTTGCTTATGAATATTTTACTGTTATTACTTTATTTTAAACTAGTGGTACCCTCACGGCGTTGCCCGTAGTAGAAATATTAAAATGTCTTCTGGTTCGCTTGTATATTTACAAACAATGCATGGTGAATTTCTCGCCAATTGTCTTGTGCCCATGTTACGGTTCCACGTTGTGATAATTTCGAAATTTACTCGTCCATCTTACGATAATTTTGTTCTTAAAATTGGAATCGAAAAAGAACCACATCGAATTTTCGAAAAATCGCTTCAAGGTGCACACCCCCCGTGCTGCAAACTTTGTGTCAAATTTCAGGAAAATCGACCGAACGGTCTAGGAGCTATGCGCGTCACAGAGATCCTGACAGTCAGAGATCCGAACAGAGAGAAATCCTGACAGACAGAGATCCGGACAGAGAGACTTTCAGCTTTATTATTAGTAAAGATTCATTGTGCGTATGTTAATTGATTTTCTTTTTAATTAGAAAGTGGCTTGGCGAATTTCGCGATGAATTATGGAGTTTTTTGCATTTGAAAGCTATTGCAAATGTAATTTTCAAGTAATTTGTTTTCTTTAATTCAACGGATTTTCTTTAAATTTTTAGCACAGGCATCGCTGTGCGGGTACTGCTAGTTTGTAATATATGCAATAGGGGAAAACATTGCTGAGTAGTTTTTAGCAATGCTTTTCCTCTTTTCTTTCAGGAATGGTCAATCGCCGAACTTAAATAATCTTTCAAAAAACTTTCATCTTTTTTCCCGACAGATAGCACGTTAGCTTTTATTGAATTAAAAGTGGTACCCTCACGGCTTTGCCCGTAATAGAAAAATTAAAAGATCTTTTGGTTCGCCTGTATATTTACAAATAATGTATGGTGAATTTTCTCGCCAATTGGCTTGTACCCATGTTACTGTTCCACGTTATAATAATTTCGTATCTCGTCAATTGGCTTGTGCTCATGTTACGGTTCCACGTTATGGTAATTTCGTAATTTACTCATCATTCGATATTTTTGTTCTTAAAATTGGAATAGAAAAAGGACCACATCGAATTATCGAAAAATCGCTTCGAAGTGCACACCCCCAAGCTACAAACTATGTTCCAAATTTCATGAAACGCGGCAGAACGGTCTACGCGCTATGCGCGTTACAGAGATCCTGACAGAGTCCGGACAGAGATCCTGACAGACAGAGAGACATTCAGCTTTATTATCAGTAAAGAATACGATATACTCCTCGAGATCAATTACCTAGTCTAGGAGCAATGTTATGAGTTTCTGGATATGCAAAGTTTCTATGGAATTGATTTCCCATATGAACAACCAGAAGAAGCAATTAGTGACTATTTTTAGACCGTAATGAGTGGTATCATCCCTGTGGTACGTGCTGAGTCCCACCAAATCCTTCGTTATTTCCGTAGCTGATCAAGTTGAAGCCTTGTGACTCATCTGGGACATCAAGCAAGCTTCTTGGTGCGAGGCCTTCGAGATAGGAAGGCCATCCAACTAGCAAATGACGTCATCATTCGTCGATCCACGATGATATTGGGAAGTGAGCGCTTCGATTAGTATTTTGGTTTAATTAAACTATTTGGTTTATTTATTATTGTCTTCTATTATTTTAGTAGCATTAAAACTTCTACTTTTTCATTTGAAAACATAAAAAGGAACAAATAATCATACATTAAAAAATACAATGAGCTTAATTCATAGTATTTCACATAAAAACATTTATAAGTCTTACAAAGTATTCAAATAACTAAACACGATTTTATTTTACAATCTTGTAAAAACGAAGTGATATATAAACGTAGTTTTATTTTATTTAAAAATTTTTTTAACACTAAACGCATTTTAACTACTCGTATATTGTATTGAAACATTAAGTCTTAAGAAGTATTCAAATAAATAAATGAATTTTCATTTTACAATTACATCAAAACAAAAAATAATTTTACCATTGTATTTGAATAAGAATAAAATGAAAATTTAAAATATAAATAAACATTTTTACTAAAGTAAATGGGAAACATAACTGCAATATGTTTCAAAGACATAACATCAAATTAAAATACATAATACCAGATTATTAATGTTATCTTAGCTTAGCAAATTTATACTTTTAAAAAGACATGAATGTTTGGGTGCCATCTCCCAAAGTAAACGGTGCCCTACCTCCTTCAATTATGAAAACTTCAAGAAAAATACCCCATAAACATCTCCCCCATCTCCCTTAAAATTTCAAGGGCACAGTTATTTATAACTATAGCCGTTGAAAAGCTATCATTATTATGAGACTATGATTCCTACCCCTCCCCCCTTCGGTGAGCACTCTCGAAAAATTACACAGGAATTCAACTTGAAAAACGTTAATTAAAGAATGAATTATACAACATCATGAATACTGTATGTTGTACATCAAAAAAATGTATTCAATATCAAAGCAGCCTTTTTTTTTAGAATTTGGCTACTTTTCCATTTTCAGCTTTTTCTGCTGCTAATGATTCTTGTGTGTGGTGGTGGGGGGGGGGGGGGCTTTAATAGTTCATCATTTTAGGCTTTTGAAAAATTATTTTAAAGAGCATTAATTGATGACAAAGTAACCTTTTTCAAAAAACTTCTCATAGAATGACCATTTTTACAACTTTCTTCAATACTTAAAACTTCATATATGTTAAATTTAGATCAACATTTTGCTGAGTAGGCTCTTTTAGGAATTCAGTGTGACATTTTTGTGACAGGGGGGGGAGGGAGAGGATAACAAGAAGTGTGACATCACGCGTTGTTTATAACAATATGCTCGTGTTGAACAGCGTTACATGTAACAAGGAGGGGGGGGGGATTTGTTCAAAATTTTGTAACATCCTTTATGGATAGCCCCTTAATTCAATTTATGTTACAGTTTCAGAGTTCCTGAAAGCTTATTAACAGAAAACCCAAGGAGTTCAAAAATTATATAGTTCAAGACATTTTGCCTTTTTGAGCATAACAAACAAGCATAGAGCATTTGGCGAAAACACGTTGCGTATCCACTGCTCAAAAGTAATCTTTCGCAAGCCCAGAAATCATGGATACCGTTAACTCAACCACAATTTCTACATAAATATCATAAAACTTAAAGACAACAGTGCAAAAAAAAAAAAAAAAAAAAAAAACATATTTTTTTTAATTTGCGCACAGAACCAGCTTGTTTGAATAACATTGCAGGGGCGTAGTTTGGGTAAAATGTTTGAGTATCGAACCCACGACCTCCGGCGTTCAAAGCTAATCTTCTTACCTCAGAACTACGGAAGTCCATCAAGGATGTTTTTTGATCAAAATAACACATGCTAGCGTAAGAAACAATTTAATCGAAACCGAAAATATAAGATTAGTTCAGTTAAAAGCCTGTTTCAATAAACTTGTTTACATATTAACTGAATATCAACACCAAGTTACGTTGCTTCTGATAGCAACAAGTAGGGTCTGGTGGGGGAAAGTGGTCAATGGGGTAAAGTGGTCATACGTCAAATAAATGACTATAGCTTGGCAATAAATGTTCGAATGAATGTGAAAATTTTATTTTAGGTTCGGTGAGTTAGAAACTACATTTTGAATACAAAATTTCAAAACTGGCAAAATTTTATTTGGTAAAAAAAAAATATTTTGTGTAAATGGGTCATTTCCATGTCAAGTGATCCAAAGTTTTTCCCCTCACCTTTTTGTATTTCTTTGAAATTTGGCTCATCGATTGTACCCTTTGAGGTAATCAAAAGTCCAAATTTTTAGATTTTTATCTCTATTATTTTTTAATTTATGACACTTTGATTTTTCGAAAAACCCGCTTTTTTTCATGGATGCTTGAACATAAAATGGACGATAACTCAGCACCAAATATAGATAGAAAGATTTGGTAAAAAGCATTTTAAAGTACATTAGTTGCTGTTTAATGGGATATGCAACATGATTAATTCCAGAAAAATTTTAATTTAAAAAAAATAAAATTTAAATTTTAAATTTATATTTCTCAGAAAAGGTATAATGAATTTTTTTTAAAAAATTCTCAAAAATTTGTTTGTATTTTATCTTTATTTGTGCAAAGTTTCAAGTTGGGATCTCAATGAGATCATATTTTTATGAATTTTTAAATAAAATTTGACTTATGAAATAATGACATTTTTCCGATTCTAACCAGTTAAATATGGGGTTCTTTTACTGGGGATGGTCTAGTAAGTAGTAATTGATCATGACTATGCTTGATATGAACTGACATGACTTTGTAGATTAGTACCCCCCCCCCCCCCCTCCGTCACACAACCACTTTTTATCGTTGTTGTTTTTTTCAAAACTGTATTTAGAAAAAAAGTCGGCACGTAAGAGTTATTAATAAACTGGGACACACGCTGCTAAACATCAGTAGTGACTAAAGCTTATAAATGGGGGGGGGGGGGGGGGTCATAAAAAATAAAATTCAGAAAACTGAAGAGAACCACTCATTTGCAGATTTTTTTTCTTTCGGAAAGTGGGACGGTAGGAGGAGGGGGCAATCTGGAATGAAACATAACAACATGGAAGGTTATGCTCAAATTAGCAAAATTTGTTTGATCTATAACTGCTTTTAATGTATGTATAAATAGATCTCGCTGCATTGCTCTCGTTTACAAGTGAAATTAAAAGAAAACTAGCATTAAATAAAAGAAAAAACAGCTGCACTCCATATGTTATAGAAAGACAGTTAGTTTTATGCTGACAGACATATGACCTGATACTTAGATTTATTTTTAGTTTAGTGTAAAAAGAATGAAACAACACGGGGGGAAACACTCCTATTTTGCTGTGATCTTGAGGAAAACTATTTTTTTCCTCCATCCAAAATTGAAAGTTGGTGCAGGGGTAAGGAACGAAATGAATCATAACTTTCCTTATCAGATAGTGAAATAATCAAGTACACTTTGTGAAGTTCGGACTGAAAAAGAAACACTTGGTCTGAAAAAAAAAAAAAAAGCATCAGATGAAGCGTGATACTAGTATAGTGTTAATCGTATGTGTGAGTGAATGTGGGGGGGGGGGGGGGGTAATGTACTTTGTCTTGCTTTAAAGAAGAACATTTACCAGCTTTTAATGTTTTCTATTCATTTTGTTTTGTTTTATTTATTTATTTATTTTTTACATTTTAAAAATAGTTTTGAAAAAAAATTATAATAAAAGTGG
This sequence comes from Uloborus diversus, assembly GCF_026930045.1. Taxonomy (NCBI): domain Eukaryota; kingdom Metazoa; phylum Arthropoda; class Arachnida; order Araneae; family Uloboridae; genus Uloborus; species Uloborus diversus. The sequence continues at coordinate 7,564,018 of NC_072734.1, forward strand.
TGGCGCGGGGGGGGGGGGGTGCTTGCCAATTTAGAAATTCACGTCAGCTCATTTCAAGCATAGTTATGATCAATTACTACTTACTAGACCATCCCCAGTGAGAGAATCCCATTTTTAACTAGTTAGAATCTGAAAAATGTCATTATTTCATAAGTCAAATTTTATTTCAAAATTCATAAAAATATGATCCCATTGAGATCCCAACTTGAAACTTTGCACAAATGAAGATAAAATACACAAAAATTTTTGAGAATTTTTAAAAAAAAATTCATTAGATCTTTTTTGAGAAATTCAAATTTAAAATTTAAATTTCATTTTTTAAAAATTATAATTTTTTTTGAAATTAGTCATGTTGCATATCCCATTAAACAGCAACTAATGTACTTTAAATGCTTTTTACCAAATCTTTCTATCTATATTTGGTGCTGAGTTATCGTCCATTTTATGTTCAAGCATCCATGAAAAAAAGCGGGTTTTTCGAAAAATCAAAGTGTCATAAATAAAAAAATAATAGAGATAAAAATCTAAAAATTTGGACTTTTGATTACCTCAAAGGGTACAATCGATGAGCCAAATTTCAAAGAAATACAAAAGGGTGAGGGAAAAAATTTCCCAAATTTTGGATCACTTGACATGGAATGACCCAAATATGAAAATTTTAAAAATCTAAACACCCTCTTTTAACTTCTTTGGGAAATTTTGTTTGTTAGAATTATGAACAGATTGGCGGCACAGGAAGCTCCCTACATGTCTTAAGATCGCTTATCGCTTACTCATTAGCAGTTAGCTGAATATATTTTAGATAATTTTTTAGAACAATTTCAGTAAGATGGGGTAAAGTGGTCATAATATTAGGCTTAACGAATATTGTTCTCCTAATGTCACTTAATAGTTAAGTATAAAGCAGATATAAATTAAATATTAATTTCACTTAATATGTATTGCTTTTACAGTAAGTAGGGTTAAATATACGAGTATATACGTATGCATACGCATATACTCGTGTAGGCGCGTACATAAACGTATTCACATAAATGCATCAGTAAATACGTATACGGGTATCTGCGATATGGGTATTTTTTATCTATGCAGATATACATTCGACTACACACGTATATACTTGCTCTTACTCGTATGTATACGAACACATATATACTCAGGTAGACACGTTTGTACACTTACGTACTCGAGTAGACACTTACATACAAGCATACGATATACAAGTATACAGGGTGAGTTTAAACTCTTGGGAAAATTTTTAAAAGGTGTTAGAGGGGAGGATAAAAAGGAAGAATCATAAGGAACGTATGGTCACAAACACAATGCTGACGCACTACATGCACGCAAAGCCAAAGACTGATGGATACAAAACAGGTCACAAATTTGTTACACTAAGACAATTTTACACAATATTTTAGGTCGTAAGAAAGTTTTAAAGCGATTGAAGAAATTTGTGGCCTGTAGCTGTAATACAGGCGTCGTAATCACAAAGACGTCTCTGTTTTAATAACGAGATTTTTGAAAAACTTTCATTCGTCGCTGCGCCTTTGCTGCGATGCGTGTATTCGAACTACTACGGGCCGTAACTTTTAACAAGTGCTCTAAATATTTCTGAAAACTAAAATTTTGAGGAAAATCATCTTTGTGTAAAAAATTTGTGACCTGTTTTGCATCCATCAATTTCTGGCTTTGGGTGCATGTAGCGCGTCAGCGACCATAAGCTCCTTATTATTCTTTGCATTTTATCCTCCCCTCTCACACCACTTAAATTCTTGCTCCAGAGCTTGGATTCACTCTGTAGGCATACATGTATATAAGCGTATATGCTCGTGTATACATATATGTACTGGTGTATACACGTAAGTGTACGTATATACGTCCTTTTCAGGTATATAATTGTGTTTTACGCGTATACATACGTATATACTCGTGCTTCCATATATACATGTATATACGTGAGTAGATACGTACAAACACGCACTGGATACATCCAGGAATTAACTCGTGTATATCCGTATATACATTTATGTACACTTGTGTATGTACCCACATGTACACCTGTACATATATGCGTATATACGTCTACTATACACGTATATATTCAGGTATGCACGTGTATACTCGAGATATAAGTGCATACATACATATGACGTTCATTTATACGCATATATACACGTGACACGTATATAAACATGACACATATATACTCGTGTAGATACGTCAACACTCCTTTAGGTAATCACGTATACATGCTTATATACTCGTGTATGCACGTATATACTTGAGTAGGTACGTGCATGCATGTAGCTGATGTACACATGTATCTACTCATATATGAACGTGTTTACTCATGTTTACATGACACGTATATACTGGTGTATACACACATATATTAGTGCATATACTTGTAACCATAAAAATAACTGAAATATACAAATATTAGGGTTATTTAAGGTATCCGACTACGTTGAAAAGGCGATTTTCGACCAAAATTCACTTTTTCTCAAACTAGTTTTATTCAACAGCCCCATTCTTTAAGATCATGAAACATTTTGGTTTTATAATCTACGCGAATTAGAACTCACGTTATAAGCATTTGAATACTAAGTGTCTGCAGTATAACGCGTGTTAAGTCGAATCTTTACTTACGTTTTTTGAAGAATGCAATTATTTCTCGATACTGGCTACGGAAAAACATGATTTTGCAAATTCTATTCAGTATTCAAGCATGAAATTTGGCATGCCTGTCTTGTAAGTACTTGTGAGTGGAACAGACCACAGATTATGTAAATGATGAAATATTTTTTGATTTATAGCTTTTTTACCGAAAAAAGGTGACAAATTTTTGAGAAATTTAAAGATAAAGTCACGTAATTTGTCATAAACCTTAAAATTCTTGAAATATTTCTTAACCTGCGGTCTGTTTTATGTGTAATATTTATAAATGTGAAAAAATCTAAGCAAATTGTTTATAGCTAGTTAATTTTTTATTAATACAGTGTTTCTCCTAACTGCTAATTTTCAGTCATTTTTGCCAAAAAATCACCCATTTAAAAAAACTATTGATATTATGGTTTATTTTTAAGCAAAATACATGTTTTAAGATCATTCTGCTTCTAAAAAAACATTATTATTTCATAATAGTGTTTTTAAAAAAAAAACTGCTCCGAACCTAGTCGGATACCTTAATATGGTTTTGCATTTATTTTTAACTATGACCACTTTACCCCAGGCTATGACCACTTTCCCCCCCCTCCCATGGGGTAAAGTGGTCATAAATACAAAGGGAAAAAAAAGTGTTATAAAACTAATTAAATTAAAATATTTTTTTCTAAACTTCAATGGACTGTGTTCTTTAATAATGCAATGTAAAAATAACAACAAAAAAAGTTGAAGTGTTTAAATAATTTGTTGTATTTATTATCCACCAAAGTTGAAAACCTACGATTTTATGACCACTTTACCCCACCAGACCCTATATTCGCAGAAAATTTTGACATGTATATTAGGGTGTCCCGTCCATATATGAGAAAAAAATAAATTTGAGCTACACTATCACAAGAGGTGTCAAAATTTGCGAAATTTTTCACAGATCACGAAAAAGGTAAAAAAAATGGAATTGCGTGTCATCTTGAGGGCTCTACCGCTCTTTGAAGTTTTGCATATTTCACATTTTTGACAGACTTAAACGATATGATTTAAAAAATACAAAAATAAAGTTTAGAAAGCATTTTATTTAAGAAACTAATGAAACAAAGCACAAGAAAACAAAATAAACAAACTACAGTTTATAAATAATGACAAAAGTTTAGAATTTAAACTTATTTTTGTGTCCAAAATTTGGCATTTCTGCGCGAGATTGCAACCTGGTTCTAACGAAGTCATCTCTAGAAGTAGTGTTAGTAACACTTTGTGAAGCCTGTGTTATTAGTTTAACACATCTTTCCACAGATTGTGAGTGGCAAGGAAAGTCAACGATTTCCAAGCTATTATCTTTTGCCATAATTTGAAGGTTCTCGTTAGAAATATGTCGAAGAACCGGTGGTGCTGTAACCTGACACTCTTGCCAGACAATTATTTCCGTATAATCTTTAGCAGAGAAGTTAATTTTTGGTGTTTTAAATATTCTGCGTTTAGTGCTACTTTCAGCCTCTCTAGCTTTTTTTATTCTTCATAATGCTAACTCCCGAATGTGCTCCCTATCATCAAACAACATACTGACCAGCAGGTTTTCTGGGTGCGCAAAAAAAAAGCATTTCTTTCGATAACAGAATACACAACAGATTTCAAGTTTTCAGGTAAAAATCGAGAATACACAATCATTTGAAAAAGATGTTTGGCTGCTTCCTTAAAAGATGACTTTTGCTTGATTAAGAACCAAACTGGAGCGTACACTTTAACCACGTAGTTAACAAGTAATCGCAAATTTTCTGTTGGATTAAGAGTACTTACATAAAGTCCGAGTATACGATTAGCAGAAGTAAACCATCTCGAGTGCGCCATTTTTCCAGGTTGGCGATTTGCCAGCTCAGGACTACAGAAACCAGTTGATACAGCTTGACAAATCTCATAAAGATATTTTTGATCCGTGCTTAGTTCATCAACCACATTTTTCGGCAAATTAGGCAAATTATCATCCACCGCGCAAAAAAAAAATGTCATTTTATTTTCACAACCAGCTAACTGTTTTCCAATAGGTCCGGAATATTCTTTAGGACCCAAAATGCAACCATCTAAGGTCAAGAATAAATGACGAAGGGGTAATTCGTTGGCATGAAGCATACACACACACCATTGCAATGGTCTTTCCAAATAATTCTCTAAATATTGAATCACGCCACCCTTCCAACCGGTGTTTATTGCAGTTCCGTCACATCCAACGCAAATCACGTCTTCTAAATTCAAGCATTGACCTTCTAATAGAGCTGTAATCGAAGTTAGAATTGCCTTTGCAGTGCCACGACTTGGCGTTGTGTGTCCCAAATAAATTGATCCGGGTTCTGCTAAAATTGAGATGTGCTCTTCTAAAATTTCTTTGCGATGGTAACGAGCTCCTATTTTCTCATTTATCAGAGTCTTGTCTTTACGTCCATCAAAGTAAATGCTTTTTATAACAATACTTCCAATATCTTTGGAAGCTTCTTTCCGAGCTTTAGCTACAGCTCTGTGGATTTTGTTTTTATCAACACCTAGAGTTAAATCTTCTTTTGAAACCAAGCCGACATCAGCTAAAACTGCAGAAGCAACAGCAGCAGCAAATCGCGTCGACAAACTGTATCTATCACAGACCTTAGCAACTGTTGGCAAGATCAGTGTATTCCTATTTGTCGTTGAAGTTGATGGTGTCCCTGTAGAGGCCGTATTCGTCTCTGTTATGGGATACGTTTCTGGAGAAAATTCACGCATCGAATCGTCATCAAAATTTGCTGAGACAGAATCGTTATTTTCAGTAGAAGACTTTTTTGCTGCCTTTTCAAGTTTTCTCTGCTGTTATTTCATTAATCTAGCTGTTTCTTTCTTATCGACACCTCTTATCACCATTTTCCTGTCATTTCTTTGATCCAACAAGAAACTTCTCTCATTGATGGGAACTTTTTTAGGTTTGAAACACGAAAAAGACTCAAATACAGGGCACTTACAAGCCGCAACGTCGAAGAACTTCTCAGATGACTCTAAAAAGCACTTCAGTTTATTTTCAAAACTATCACTTCGTTTGTTTCTGGGGTATCGTTTCAAATTGACGTACTTTTCGAGATAGAATTTTAATAATTGAATTACTCGTTCCTTAGTTACGATTGGAATTGAAGCTTTTGTCCAAATACTGTTGATTTTTTCAGAAACAATTGTATATATATCTGAACTGGAAGGGTCCTTTCCATTATGCATACATTTCTGTTCGCTCCTGACAGATAAAATAAATTTTATGACGTCTTTTACAGTAGGTAGCTGCCGATCATCAAGTTCCTTGTAGGGTCCGAGTATAGCACAAGTAGTCTCACTACGTCTCGAACTCATTACTTAAAACTAACAGAATCGGCATATAACACTAACAATTGCAACTGTACTTTTATAGCATTAAAATTACTTTGGCTACGAAGAAAACACCCGTGAGTCAAGCCAAGAAAGTCCTCGAAACAAGTAAAAGGAATTAGCAAGTTGAAACCAAACAAAGTCGAAGTCGTCAGTAACATATTGTTGCATGCAAATCGAGACGTGGCGCCAAGCTTCGTGGACGATTCTACTGCGGAAATGGGGGTTATTCCCATATAGGCATTTACAGTAGTAATCACCATATGTTTTTTTTTTTCTGTTCGTGTTGATATTACGAATCACGTTCTTTTTATTTCAGCTGTCGAGCTTTTATTTCACAGTAAATTTATAACTTTATTCACAGTACTTCTTTTTCAGTTGCCATAAAAATGACAATTTTTCAAAACTTTGACGATCGGTAGAGCCCTGAAGATATAGTTTTATTCTATTTCTTAAATTATTTTTGTAATTTACGATCGATTTCGCAAATTTTGAGAGGTCTTGCATTAAGAAAAACGAAAAAAAATTTTTTCGGGACACCCTAATGTATATTGTCAGCTTGGAAAATCCATTTCGAATAAATGCGTGTACAAGGTTGAAAAAATAAAGAAATAAAAAGTTGCAAGTTAACCGTTTCAAATATTAAAGTAGTATGCTGAAATTACAAATTACAGACAAAGATATCAGAAAGGAAACTGACAATTGTTTGTTTAATAGAGGAAAAGTTAAGTAACCATAACTGCATGAACTCTAATGCGTAAAATGTTAATTTATTTATCTGAGAAAAGTACTTACCTCTGAACTTTAAAATTTATTCCATGAGGCGCCCGATTTTTTTTCTTCGCATGCAGGTTGTTCGGTAGCGCAAATCGCTGACTCACTTTCACTCAGCAGACACTCAGACACTTACAAGACTTAATATATATATATATATATATATATATATATATATATATATATATATATATATATATATATATATATATATATATATATATATATATATATATATATATATATTAATTGCTTCTACTTTCCGGTACGTTTAAAGGATGAGATAAATCCAACAGTATTGTGTTCAAGAATGTGCATCCGAAGTTACATATTTCCTATTTCATCTATTTCAGTCAGAGCAAGCAGCACTACTGTTACCTTGTAAACTGCACTGTTTTCAAAGTTTCGAGCCAAATTCATAGATCGACGACTGGTGCCGTAACGAAGCGGGGGGGAGGGGAGTTGTCTGGCCTGTTATCACGTGGGTTTCGCTTTGTGTCCCAGCTTCATTTCAATGACCCAAGTCCATACTGGGGATGAAAGCCGTCTTTTCAAAAGTAATAACCATCCTGATTTAGGAAGAGTAGCCCTGGAAGCACCTATAAAGTGTTTAGATTGAGGCCATGTGACTCATCTGGGGCATCGAAGCAATCTTGCGGGGGGGGGGGGGAGCTGTCCCTTTGAAAGTTCGGGGTTTGAACAATGTAGGCTTCCTTCGTCTGATTTGAGGAGAGATAAACCCGGGAGGTACCAGAAATCTGATCAGGTTGAGGCTAAGGCCCCTATATATACGAGCCGACGCATCAGCTTAAGATTAGCCATTTTGGATCGGAGCGCGTGTTTGAGTGGCTGCCTTTCTGGCGAGTTATCACGTTTGGTGATTGTTCACTATGAGCAATTATTAGTGGCACGTGACTTGTTTATTAAATAAAATATTATTTTCGACAAATTTGGCGAAATCCGAAACTTTAATGTGGTAACCCTAGCAATGCAACTATGAAAATTCCGATACAAAATGGCTAAACTTAAGCTGATGCGCGGCCTATCTATACAGCGGCTCTAGTTGAGACTATGTGACTCATCTGTGTCATCAAGGAAGCCAAATGTCTTCGACTGCAGCTGTATTGGAGCCACATCTGATTTGGGTGGAGTAACCCGGGAGCCGTGAAACACCTTTAAGCTGATCAGGTAGAGGCCCTATGACTCAACTGGGACAAACAGCAAGCTAAATGTCTCCAACAGAAACTGTATTGGTGCCAGGTCGGATTTGGGAAGATTAACCCGTGAGTCGTGATGGAACACCATTAAGCTGATCAGGTAGAGGCCCTGTGACTCAACTAGGACATACAGCAAGCTAAATGTCTCCAACAGAAACTGTATTGGTGCCAGGTCTGATTTGAGAAGAGTAACCCGTGAGTCGCAAAACGCCCTTTAGCTGATCAGGTAGAGGCCCTGTGACTCAACTAGGACATACAGCAAGCTAAATGTCTCCAAAAGAAACTGTATTGCTGCTTGGTCTGCTTTGGGAAGAGTATCCCGTGAGTTGTGGAACACCATTAAGCTGCTCAGGTTGAGGCCATGGGACTCATCTGGGCCAACACGGTAAATGTCTCCAACTGCGTATTGATGCCATGTCTGATTTGAGAAGAGTAACCTGTGAGTCACAAAACGTCATTTAGCTAGTCTGGCTGAGCCCATGTGACTTATCTGGGATATCAATGAAGTCTTTGATCAAAATCCGCACTGGTTATTGATGCCGTGCTTTCAGAATTGCATCAGTCTGATTTGAAGAAAATCGGAGGGGCTGTAAATGTTACAGCGTTTAATTCTTTTCTCATATTTTCAATGACAATAAGTGTTTCTTCTTATTAATGAGTTAATCCGGCAGATCTTGATTACTGAATAGACCAACTAGGCCCTGGCCTACGGCCCACAATATTTTGGGGCCCCTTAATGGCTGAAATTACTTTAGTCTATGGCTAAAACTGTTTCAGCCAACAGCTAAAGTTATAAAGTTTGTTTACAGGGGTCCCTAAAAAGTATTTGGCCTAGGGCCCCTTGATATCTTAACCGGGCCCTGGTCTCCGGCATGAATTTAAAAAGGTTTACTAACAGAGGCGCTCCAAACTTAAATTTTTGTGCGGGGTGGAAATTACAAATTTACCGAATGAAACTACGTACTTCACGGGATAATAAAATACGATCAGGTGCACAAAAGGAGACCTTAGGCATCATTAAAGAAAAGGTAATTAAGCTGTTGTGGTATTGTCTATAAATTTACCAAATCATCATGCAACATTTGTCGATTATGGAACGATTTTCGTTGAATCACAGCGACCATCCATGATCTCCAGTTGGAGCGCCCGTCGTTACCAGCATAGCTTGCGTTCGACGAACCTCACCGGTCGACGATGAGTAACCAGTTGCTAACCGCAGCGTTCTTGAGAGCTACCGATTAACTGGTTGCTTCCGATGTCTACCTGTCAACTGCAACTTAAGCAGGTTGATTGGTTGATGGAACCACGTGACATTTTTGACCAATTATAAGTAATTTTCACCTGCGTGTTATTCGTCTGCGCCATGTCTGCCCAAGTAACCGGTGATCAACCAAAAGCGTTCGATGAAGCATTGGTTCGTGAATAACCGGTTAGTAACCGCTAACGTCATTGCTGTCACGTGATTAACCGTAGATGCATAGAAATACCTGAAATACACCGCCAGCTCAGTCATTTCCAGCTGAGGACTGCAATTTCGTGCTTATTAGCACTCATCAGCCCGGCACAAGAAAGTGACTGAGCTGGAGATGGAAAACCTCTTAAGGGGGAGCCAAGAGTGCCCAACAAACTGGTAGCTAATATAGAATTAGCGCAGACCAGACGAGTGACCGAAGCAATGGTTCGGTTCAACTCGAGTATTGAAGGCAAGGCATGGTATATTCAGTAAATTACCGGCCCAATAAACACAATATTGGGCGGTAATTTACTGCACGTAGAAATACCCTTTACCAGATTTTTCTCAGAGAGATTAAGCGGCAAAATTTTGTCACCTGCGGAGACAAGTGACTTTAATTCAGTGTAGATATACCACAAACACTTACTGAAAAGTACAAGAAAATTGTCATCATCACTGTGACTAAACACAGACCGCCTAGTCCCACCAATAGCAACGTTTTTCGGCCAGCTTTTTCAATGATTCCCATGCTGAGGACTGTCATTAAAACGTTAATGACTCCGGTGCCTAAAGTTACATACGTCGCTTTCTCTCGATCCAGTCCTGCTTTCAAGAAGATGTCCGTGGAGTAGTAAAATACCTAAAAATGACAGAATAGGCGTTGTGAACATGAAATCATCTAATCAGCATTTATTGTTCGACCGCTTGTTCAGGGCCCGACTAACTAAAAGTGAGGCCCAAGGCCCACAATAATTTGCAGGCCCCCTGAAGGCTATTATTTTAAAAATGTGTGTATTTTTTGTATAGTTGTAATGCTATGCATAATTCTTTAATTATTTTGTGGCTCCTTAGGAAGAGGGGGCCCCGGGCCCAGGCCTAGTAGGCCTGTGCGGTAATCAGGCCCTGGCCGCGCTGGTCAGATAAAAAGGCGAACGTGAGGTTTACAAGCGGAAATGGAAGCATCTTTTAGTTTTTAGGGATGCTAGTATGCCGTTATAGATCTGTGTTTGCCTCTTAATCCTCTGATATGTAATAGCGGATGATCGAGTAACGCTCCTGACGTCATCAACAATGAAACTCGGGTGACGGCATGATTAGAGCCGCTATATAGATAGGCCGACGCCATCAGCTTAAGTTTAGCCATTTTGGATCGGATTCTTCATTGTTGCACTGCTTGGGTTACCACAGCAAAGTTTCAGATTTCGCCGAATTTGCAGAAAATAGTATTTTATTTTATAAACAATTCACGTGCCGCTAATAATTGCTTACAGTGAATAATCACGAACGCGATAACTCGCCAGAAAAGACAACCACTCAACCACGCGCTCCGATCCAAAAAGGCTGATCTTAAGCTGATGCGTCGGCTCGTATATATAGGGGCCTTAGGCATGATTATTTGATAATATGTTTTGATAATGTTTAACATACATGAAAATGCTTGATTTTCACGAGGCTGTACTAGATCCGGTAAGGTAAGTTTGTGTCATTTTAGGGTAATGAACAAACGAAAAAATGGTCAACAATGAACGCTATCTACTGGAGTATAGGTTTAATCCACTGCAGTTAGGGTTAAAATTTCAACTATCAAAATATCATCGAACAGGCAGATGCTTCGATCAAATGTAAGAGCAATTTTCACCCGTCATATCTTGACGGGCAATTTTCTAGTTAAGCATTGGTTTCCTAGAAGCGAATCACCGATCTTTGACGTCGCTCCTCGCTGTGACGCTGAAATCAAAGTCAAGTGGATTCCGGCGTGGCCATTCACAACGACGATTTAGCTCGGGCGCGCATGCGCAGAAGAATCAAGTTTTCACCTCGGCGTGGAGCGACGCCGACGATCGACGTGTTTGCTTCTAGGAAACCAAGGCTTAAACAGAAGCATCATTGAAATAAACAAAGCAGGCGAGTCATATTTTTCACTTTCCCTCCTTAGTCGGATAAATTCGTATTAACTGGTCACCTGCCTGCCAATTCCTATAAAACAAGCGCTTCAAAACCTCCTAGAGTGATAGAATTGTTTCAGCTGGCAACTTTCTAGCTTTTTTTTCCCGATTTTCAGCTCTAAGTGTTAACTGGATGTACCTTTGTTACATCTTTACGTATTCTTTGTTAAGACACCCATTTTGAGGAGTGGATTGAAGGGCGGTATGAAAATTATGCCCTTCCCTTAATACGAAAATTCAATACATTTTTTCTGAGCAAAACACTTTGGGGAAGATGACTCCCTAAAAGTATTGTTACAAATTCTGTAAATAGTAATTATTTTTTGTGATTAATTTGTCGTAATCTAGCTAAATTAGGCGTTTAATAAATTATCTTTCATCTAAAATTGTTGTAGTAACGTAACCTGTAAATAGTTTCTTGTAATGAATATACAACCCCCGTACATTCGGCTAAAGTATACGGACCCCTCATTTCTGAATTATTTCATTCTGGAAAGAAATAAAATAACGGTCTACGATTTTCGGGAATCTTGTGGAATATTTGAGAGTTCTCTTTCGATGTCTATAAATAAGCCGCGCCGCATGATAAAAAGTCAGTTTCGATTGAGAATTTGCACTGAGTGTATTAGCTCTAAAGTAAGACAAATAACGTTAGAAAAAGCACAAATTTGCAAATTACAGCAGACACGTATTTCGGCGTTACAGGGAATGCCTTTTTCAATGCAAAAAATAATGAGCTATGGATGAAAAGACATCCGAAAAAAGGTGTAATTGGCAAATTTGTACTTTTTCTAACGTTGTTTGTCTTATTTTACTGTTCAGCACAAAGGTATTTATTTATCTGTATTAGCTCTGTTTATTGCGAGGCATTTCGCTGTGTTGTTTTTAGTATTTGGATGTAAATACGTGCGTAACCGTTGAGTTTACGGTGCTGATTGGTATTTGCTTAATTGCTGATGATTAATTTAGCAGTTGTTAACGATCTTTTCTGTACATAGTGTAAAAAAATTTCCTACGTTTTTCTCAAGAACTGTGTCGTCCTTTCAAGAAAGTTGAAGCTGCACCGGAACCCCTAACAGTATTTTTAGGAGGGCTGTCCCTTTACTGCTACGGTATTTGGAAAGAATAACTACAGAAATTATCAACTGGAAACCATATGATGATGAAGATTATATAAGGTGTATATTTCCACGATGACTATTTGCCTTTATCAGTCACGCACAGTTCAGTACATTTCAACATTTAAGCGGGTATAAAAATGCACGTACGGAACGAAAGTTTGCTTTTAACTCACCACATTGATTCCCGACAGCTGCTGCGAAAACATCACTACGTTGGATATGAGAAATGGTCTGAACAAAGACTTTATTCTAAAGAAGTGTGAGAATTCAACCTGAAATATTGAAAGATAGATCATTTTTTACCCCCAAGTGCAAAAAACATGAAAAAAATAGTATGTGAAACTACCTTTGGAACAGACTGAAGTTCTTGAAATTCCAACTTCATCAAATCCATTTCTTTGTCGATTTCGTGCGTTCCACGAAGCCATTCCAAAGCTGAAAACAATTAAACCATATAGTCAGTCAGCCGTTATGTAATAACTAGCTGCGTCGTCCGGCTTTGCACGGTGCACCTCGAAAATAATTGCGGGAAAATAACCAAAAAGTAAACATTTTAAAATCCCGGATTGCAGGAAAAGCCTCAGAACAAAAACCAAAAAAAATTTTTTGTTTATATTCGAGAAAAAAAATGTGCAACAAATCTTTCATTTAACGATTTTCTTCACGCTACAACTACAAATTTTAATAAAAGCATTGTTGCGGAAAGTTGAGATGAAGCACTGAATAATAATTTGAAAGGAGGAAAGAATTCGAAATATAGGGATTTTATTTTGAAATCTAAGAGTCATAATTAATAGTTTTTGATTGATATCTCCGCTAATTATTATCGGAGGATTATGTTAAACAGCCAAACATGAAGACGGGAAATTACGAATCCATCGATACCTGGCTCGATGGTCAGTTCATTGGCGTTCGGGAGAAGTTACGTGGACATACATAGATACATACGCTCAGTTTTTAATTATATAAGATACTGTTTGACCGCGGATTGTATGTAATTTGGCAATCTGCCAAGTAAAGACTATTCCATGTGAATGAATCTAGCAGGTGAGATGGGAAAATAACGATGGGATTTTGATTCACACGTTTTATAATGTCACTAGTGCCTTACTCATTTATTGCATTCTCTAAAATAAAATAATGGAAGACAAAAATAGTTACCATGGAAACAACAAAAATAAAATGAAATATTTTCATTTCGTTCAGGAACGTAAAAGCAAAATGGTAAGCTCAAAACTTTGTTGTGAATAAATAAAGCAATTAATTTCTGCCGTGAGAATATGACAGAATAGACTTCAGATTAAAAAAAAAATGTTGCTGAGAGCAAATTTTCATTTTTACAAAACTAAGGCTAAATAATAGAGAGGCAAAAGTGCACATCTGAAACAAACCAACTAACACCCCTATAAACTAATAGATACGTCCATTTCCGCCTATAAACCGGATATTAGTCTTTCCATGTAATCGATGGTCGGACAGTAGTAACAGCCAGGGTGACTAATTTAGACGCCCAAGGCGGCTCGTGCAATTCGCCTGCGGCAAGTTGATGTGCACCGCTTTTGGCGGTGTACTTTGGGAGCTTCGCTCTTTCTCGCTGTCTGCGGCAGTCTAATAATTAATGGGCAGTACATTAATTTTCGGCGCTGCATGGGGAATTTGCACCCCCTTACCACCTGCGGTGGCAGAATATTTAATGGGCAGTAGACTAATTTTCGACGCGTATGCCTCTGACTTGACCCACTTTCGCTTAAGTGATTCCAAGGTCCGGGCTGGTCTTTTCCCCAAACGTAAAGGACGAGGTAATTCAAAATCGTTCAAAAAACGCGCTTTGTATGGCCCTGAAACGAAATGACGGGAGAAGAAGAAAAGTTGAAAGGCAAAACGAACTGTGTACCAGTAATTTCGGAGGACTAACGAAGGAGGGAAAAAAGTCTTTAATTAATATCTCCGCTAGCTAATGTCATATAATTATGCAACTTAGCCAAACACGTAGCCCAAAAAATTACGAATCTATTGATACCTGGTTCGAAGGTCGGTTCCTTGTCGTTTGCCGTACATAGATGCATAGATGCAAAGATTCATACAATCGCTTTTTAATGTATAACACAGTTATATTTTCAGATATGTAGGCCTTGGTACATTACTGATGTTACCGATATACGTTTCGACCAAAATACATTTTTAGTCATTCCACGAAAAGGCAAACATTTTGTCCCTAACGTTTGACGTATTTAAAATTAATTTCAAACCGTGAAACAAGCAAATTTTTTTTTTTTTTGTCTAAGAAATCACACGTGGTAGTGTGATTTCTTAAGAAAAAAAAATGTTTATTTCATTTTTTAACATAAAATTCGATTTGAAATGTAATGTGTCACGTGGGACAAAATGTCTTATCTCCTGTGGAATGGCCTACTATTTCTTCCTTTCTGAAACAAATCCTGAAAAATAGCTAGTAGGAAAGCAAGTATAGTTTTAATAAATTTGCAACAACGGATTCGAAGGACATATTGCTAGAATCAAGAACCTTTAGCTGATGTCCGCTAATGTGTCCCACATGTGGAACGCAAACTTCATAAAATAATAATAATAATAATAAATAGAAGCACCAGTTAAAAAAGAAATTCGAAAAAATATTTTTGCTTAACAAATATTACGAGTCAAGAACTTTCACTTGATCAACAAACTTTTAACTAACAGCCCTTATTAATTTATTTTTCTGAAATAATAAGAAAAATTTAGTCCAAATTGTCCCACAGTTCATAATAGAATTGTTTGTGGCTACATTCTGAGATTATTGGTATTGTTAATACCTTTTTTTTTTTTTTTTTATAAAAGACACTGCAAGATTAATATTTTTTGAACACAGTCTGATTGATCTTTAAATTTTCATACCAGTTTAATTTAAAATTCCATTTTTGAAAACTCACTAATAAATTTTGCACTTTGTACTCGAAAAATAATATTTTTCTATTAAATTTAAAAACATACAAACAGCATTGACCAATACATAAGTTTTTTAATTCGGACTATTTGAACTGATGATATAAACTTGCACCAAATACATCAGCTAAACTTTAAAACACATCTATGAATAATTTTATCGCTCATTTCTTATATGGTTCAAAAATACACTGCCCTGTATGGGCTGCTTTACTTCGAACCAGGTAAATCAGTCATTGTAAATGGTTTTTGAAATTATTATCTCATAATTCCGGGTAACTATAAAATACCTTGAGAATGTTCCTTTAGTTTCATGCTAATCGATCCCATAACATTAATCAGTGGCGTCGCTACGGGGGAGAGAGGATGGGGGGGGAGGGTCCGCCCCGGTTCACACCCATCTAGGGGTAACACCCAAAGTGGAATTGGAAGTTTTTGAAAAATCTAAAGCTAAAATACATTTTAAAGACTACAATTTTGAAAATTTTCCTAGGGAAGCTCCCCAGGACCCCCTCACCTCCCACCCTACGTCACGGAGTGAATGTTATATCCAGGATTAGTTTCATATTGTCGAAACTTAGATCTAGTAGTGACTTCCTCTAAAACCAAAAAACTGAAGCCTATTAGGTTCCCACGTGTTTGAGTCATGTTTAAAATAATTAAGGGATCGTCAATTTCATATACCCCCTTACTTTTTAGACCTCGAAACGCGTCTAGGAGTAACATATGCGTCTAGTGCAAGTCATATAGAAAGCGTTCAAAGTTTTTTATTTGTCTTTCTTAAACATTAACCCATCGTAAATTTCGCAATAACACAAATGTAGTTGCTTCTGAAAATTGTATAAATTTTATGTTTTCGTAAAACATTTAAACATTTTTTTTTTTGAGCAACCGCGATTGCTTATTGTTCTCACTTGACTGTTTTTGAGGTCCTATCATTTTATTTTCCCGCCAGCACCCTCTGCAGTACCACCTCACGATGCTGCTCCTCTAGCGAAAACCTTCTCCAGATTGCGTCCATATCCTACACGCATACATACACACACGCATGCCTACACACACACATACCCACACGCATGCCTACACACACATACCCACACACACACATATCTACACACACATATCCACACACGTACATACCCACACACACACACATACTCACGCACACGCACATACTCACGCACACACATACACACACACACAAATGCCTGCACACAAGCAAAAAAACACGTGATTGTGAAAAACATAATTTGAATTCAAGATGTCAAAATTCAAATTAATTATTTTTCCTTTTGCTTTATGGGGAAGGGGGGAGGGGAGTACGACAGCACAGAAAACCGCCCCGGGTGTCAGCCTTGCTAGGTACGCCACTGCATTAATGTATTGACATTGTTTATGGGGTAGTGACAAACAGGGAAATTGGGTATCGAAGTTACCCTAAGTTTCACTGTATTAAAAAGAAAATTCGATAGGTAACACTGAAGTGTCATTCGTTTACTGACCTTCTCTTGCCCTTTCCTCATTTCCTTTGTTCATGTAAATAAATTTTGGCGTTTCAGGGCAAAAAGGCAACGTAGCTAACATCATCACAGCAGGTACGCAAGTAAGGGCTGAAAAGAAGATTTTTATTATCTGATTTATTATCAACGCTGCTATAACAATTTATATTGTCGGCTGAGTATTGCACAAAGCTACTGCAAATTTGGAAATAATGGAATGTTTTACTCTTCTTGAAAACTTTTGTGTGAGAGAAATCGTAAATACTTCTAATTTAAAACTACCCCCCCCCCAGAAGTCTTGGTTTTAACATTGTTACCAATCCTAATACAGTATTTAATACACGTGTAAGGACTGTTGTGATCAAAAATCCCCTTCAGAAGGAATATCTGGCTGCGCTGGTGCGGAATGTGCACGCTTAAGTACTGTTTGACCACGGATTGTATGGAATTGGCAAACATCCAGTTAAGGCGACTCCATATGAATGAGGGGAAAAATGAAAATTTTATGCGCGTATTCCGCTTATTTGAATGAGACTCTGCTTAATTTAGAGGCTAGCATACATCTGCAAAATCTGACATCCCTGAAAACAAATACATGTTTCCATTTCCGCGTGTAAACCGGATGTTTGCCTTTCCATACAATCCGTGGTTAGACAGTAGTTACGTATAAAAACTCGGAACAATTTATCTTCATTTTTATGCATCTGGTATTAGTGTAACAGTTTATGAAATACTCATAGACTAATAATAAGAGTAGACCATAGACTAATCATAGGAGTAGACCGAGCTTTCCCAGACTTGCTGATGAAAAAAAAATGGTTCATGGATACATCATGTGACTGGTGGGAGGCTTGGCGAAAACTTTGGCATCATGGTTGCTAGATGGCAACATTATCTATAGTTGGGTACTCGACTTCATTATCATTTTTTTCCCCAGTTGCAGAGAGTGAACTGTTTTTCTTTTAGTTATGCATTATTTTGACATTAGTAATTATTTTTGATCACAGTTTTCAGTAACTTTTATTTCATTTGGAACTGCTACGTCAGCGTTGGCGTGAAGTAATGGCGTAAACGTATCGCATTAACGCAAAAATGTACTAATCGGTATCTTAAATTGAAATTGTAGGTAAAAATCTTACCGTTTGCCGATTCTTTTTTTGGCGCTTGCATCTTTAATTGCTTAGAGAATTATTGAAATTGACTAAAGAAAATGCACAATACTATCTAAACGAAAAACTCACTATATTAACAAAATATTTACAACTTAGAATAACAAATTTACAAATCGTCCTCCATAAAGGATCATTCCATCAATTCTATTTATTTTATTTCTCACGGGCGTTGATCGTCTGCTACGATCAACGTCCGCTGTTGCTAGGATATCCACCAGTCACATGGTTTGGTTTATGAGCAGCAAAAGGGTTGCCATAGCTCAGTCTATTCTTATTATTAGTCTATGGAGTAGACCGAGCTTTCTCATTCTTGCTGATGATGAAAATTAGTTCACAGATGTATCATGTGACTGTTGTGGGGGCTTGGTGAAGTTTTTGGCAGCATGGTTGCTAGATGGCAGCATTATCTGTAGTTTGGCACTCGAAATTTATTTTAAAACGAAAACGATTTTCATTAGTTTTTTTTTTTTTTTCTACGGTGCAGAGATTGAACTGTTTCTCTTTTAGTTATGAATTATTTGGGCATTAGTAATTCGTTTTAGATAACAGTTTTCAGTAACTTTTATCCCATTTGGAACTGATCATTTTTAGTGTAATGTTATGTGTTGGCTAAAAGTTTTCGCCGCAATCATGTTGAAACAAATTGCCGTCTATATTATATTGAAACATACTGCCTAATACTGCAATTCTTGCAATAATGAAAGAAATTAGGGTGTACTACGTTTCTAATAAATGCCGAAGGAAGTTTGAATTTCGAAAATTACTGGCTGCGGAAGTTGTCCACTGTAAGCTATACTAGATAGTAGCCAACTGAGAAATCCACCACTGTAGTAAACTAAACATCGAATTATTTTCCCACTTTTCTTTCTAAATTCAATATAATAGCAACTAGCTGCGTTGACCGGCTTTGCCCGGTCCACCTTAAAAATAAAAATTGTGTCAAGTGACGTATATTCAACAATCAGGCGTAAAAAATAGATTTAAAAAACATCATGATTTCCCTTCCAAACAATGACGACAGATATTAAAATACTTACTTTTAAGAAATCAAATCTAGAGAGATGGATTTGAAATGCGTAACCATGGAAACACAAAATAAAATAAGTTTAAGGAATTAAAATGTGAAAGAAAATTATTCACAATTTGAATGGAATCGAGATTTCTTTCACTTGATTTAAAAAGGCTTGTAACTTTTTTTCCTTTCGAGATAAAAGCGTATTTTTTCGACCAAAGGTCGAGTTAGATCTGGAGTAAAAAAGGTCGCTTTTTCCAATGGCGTCAAAAAGAAAGCTGTGGGACAATTTCTTCACTTTTTATTGACTTATTTATGAAGAAAGTAGTGCCTAAATTTCAGCTAAGCCTAAAAAACTTCGAGCTAAAATCGTAAAAAACTCCCGTCGCAAATTAAGTTAGAGCATTGGAACAAATTGCGTAGAACGCGGAAAATTCTTCCCTTTCCAAAGATATATCATATTACTGTTTGCGAGTAATTTTTCACCCCCATATTCGGGAATTTATGTGAAAATTGGACCTAAATTGGAATAAAAAAAAGAACTGTACATCGAATTGTTTTCGAACTGGTCTGCAAACCTTCTCAGGACTTAAAGGAACAATTTGTGAAAATTTCATCGCAATCGGCCGGGTAGTTCTCGAGTTTTGCGAGTTCAAACACACAGACGCTTTTTGGAGACTTCATTTTATATTATGTAGAGATAAGTTGTTTTCTCAAAACGAGTTTGGTGTTCAAACTGTCTAAATAACGTCAGTACATTATTAAACGGATGTCCCCACAAATAAATAGGGATCAAATTTGACAATCTCGGAAATTTTAAAATTTCAACACAGAAATACGAATTATATAAAGGCAGTATGTGTGCATAAAATAGAGAACTAAAAATAAAGATTGTTTTTAGTTTAAAAGGGGGATCTTTCAAATTGGCGGGAAAAAATTGTCGCCAACATTAAGACGAACTTGCTAACACTTTAAAACCTTTTCAAAGTGCATTTCACTTCTCTGAGGATAAAAAGACTTCCAGAAGCTATCAAAATTGTGTATAAAATGTATTCCTGTGTTTCACTGATATCTTCTATACATATAATAAAATAAGATGTTTGTGTGTGTGTGTGTGTGTGTGTTTGTGGCGCGCATCCCGGGAAAACGGTGAAGCCTAGAAAGATGAAATTTGGTATACAGGTGTAGTTTTTGCTAAAGTTGTGCACCTCGGGCTTCGATTTTTGATATTTTAATTAGAAAAAAAGTTATTTAATGTTTTATGTGATTTTTAGCACTTTTTAGTACTTTTAACCTCATAGACACCGAACCAATCACGCCAGACAAATATTTTTTGCACTAGAGTGTCCGAAATTTAATTTTAAATATGGTGAACAAAAAAATTTTGAAGATAGAGCAATTTTTGTATTTTTTATGAATTTTTGAAAAAACCTTTATTTTGCATTTTTTTCTGGGTTTAATTTTTTTCTAAACGCATCCCGTGAAAAATATAATAACCGCTTTTCTACAATTTTTACTATGTAGTAGCCAGAACATTTCGCCCTCTACAGAAAAAAAAAGTTTTCAAAAATATTTAAAAGTTTTTTTTTTTACAATTTTTTAAAGGCAGAACGAAGATATGAGCAACCGCTTCACCGAAGATCTGCTGTCCGCTGCGAATATAACGTAACGCAATCACGTGATCTAATTGAAATGCGTAACTTGCTTTTTTTCTTCCTTTCGAAGGATTCATTCGCTTTTTTTTTTCTTTCCAGGTATTTCATTTGTTTCTCCCCCCCCCCCCCCGATGTTTTGCTAAACATTCGATTTTGGTTAATCAGACGGACCACATCGGATCGTTTTGGTCTCAGTCACTTTTTTTTTTGAATTTCAATAACAACAATGATTTTTATACTTTGGCAAACTCCGGGTACCACAAAGACATCAATTTTTTGTGCATTTTAATAAATAAGTAAGCGCGCTTTTTTTGCATGATTTTCTTTTTGTTAGGGAATAAGATTGGAGGTTAGATCAAAATAAATAGAGATAGATGAGAAAATTTAGAGATGGATCGAATAGGTAGATAGATATACATTGAGTGTGCAAAAAAATGTTTTTTTTTTTTTTTTTTTTTTTTTTTTTTTTTTTTTTTTGTTCTCGAATTAATACTTTTTTCTTTGAAAAAAGATTGTTAATTACTATCAGAGGTAAATTTCCATGGATCTAGAGAAAGATAAATCTACAGGTCGATGTACAGTGAGAGATACAGACCCCGTTATTTAAAGAACAACAAGGGGGGGTTGGGGGGGAGGCGCCACTGCGATTTGAAAACATTGTTAATTACTGTCAGAGGTAGATACGCATAGATCGTATAGATAGATAGATAGATAGATAGACAAATGCAGAGGTCGATATTGTAGATGGAGAGCAAGAAAGAGACATGCCCGTTATTTAAGGAACTTCAACGGAGAGTCAATGCCTCCCCCCCACACACACACCATGACTTTGAAAAAACAATGCTTTCACGTAAAAGTGGAAGTGTTTTTTGTTATTTTTCGACAAAATTTGCATGAAGTGCGAGCAGTTTGTGTCTCCCCTCCCCCTCCTTTAAAAATATTCCAAACGACGGAACTGGAGATAGATCTAGAAAATATTTTATTTAAATTAATAATGATATAGATATAGATTGATTGATACCGCCACGAAACTTATTTAAGCAGCCGCCAAAGGCGGCAACACTGGCGTAAAAAGGCAGATAATAATATTGATTGACATATAGAGATAAACATTGATTAATACTGTCGCTAAATTGTCTATGTAGCCGCCGAAGGCGGCAACCCTGGCGTAAAAAGGTGGACCAGCTGGTCGCCGAAGGCGGCTAGTTACTTAATATTTAATAGAAATAGTTATAAACTTCATAGCGAAACGCGGCTCGAAAAAGAAAAATTGCAGGAAATTAAACAAAATATAATATTAACTAGAAGACTCGACAGACGTTGTTCTGTTCAAACTTTGTAAATTAAAAAGTTAAAATATTTCAATAAACTATCAAGTGTTTGAACCGTTTTTGTTGAAAAAAATATGTAAAAAAAAAAAAAAATGTTTTTAAGATGCTTGGTGTCAGAATGCGTGTATTTATTACAACTTGATTTATCTAATGCCCACTGAGAGTTATTTTATTAACTACTAGCCGCCTTCGGCGACCAGCTGGTCCACCTTTTTACGCCAGGGTTGCCGCCTTCGGCGGCTACATAGACAATTTAGCGACAGTATTAATCAATGTTTATCTCTATATGTCAATCAATATTATTATCTGCCTTTTTACGCCAGTGTTGCCGCCTTTGGCGGCTGCTTAAATAAGTTTCGTGGCGGTATCAATCAATCTATATCTATATCATTATTAATTTAAATAAAATATTTTCTAGATCTATCTCCAGTTCCGTCGTTTGGAATATTTTTAAAGGAGGGGGAGGGGAGACACAAACTGCTCGCACTTCATGCAAATTTTGTCGAAAAATAACAAAAAACACTTCCACTTTTACGTGAAAGCATTGTTTTTTCAAAGTCATGGTGTGTGTGTGGGGGGGAGGCATTGACTCTCCGTTGAAGTTCCTTAAATAACGGGCATGTCTCTTTCTTGCTCTCCATCTACAATATCGACCTCTGCATTTGTCTATCTATCTATCTATCTATCTATACGATCTATGCGTATCTACCTCTGACAGTAATTAACAATGTTTTCAAATCGCAGTGGCGCCTCCCCCCCAACCCCCCCTTGTTGTTCTTTAAATAACGGGGTCTGTATCTCTCACTGTACATCGACCTGTAGATTTATCTTTCTCTAGATCCATGGAAATTTACCTCTGATAGTAATTAACAATCTTTTTTCAAAGAAAAAAGTATTAATTCGAGAACAAAAAAAAAAAAAAAAAAAAAAAAAAAAAAAAAAACATTTTTTGCACACTCAATGTATATCTATCTACCTATTCGATCCATCTCTAAATTTTCTCATCTATCTCTATTTATTTTGATCTAACCTCCAATCTTATTCCCTAACAAAAAGAAAATCATGCAAAAAAAGCGCGCTTACTTATTTATTAAAATGCACAAAAAATTGATGTCTTTGTGGTACCCGGAGTTTGCCAAAGTATAAAAATCATTGTTGTTATTGAAATTCAAAAAAAAAAAGTGACTGAGACCAAAACGATCCGATGTGGTCCGTCTGATTAACCAAAATCGAATGTTTAGCAAAACATCGGGGGGGGGGGGGGGGAGAAACAAATGAAATACCTGGAAAGAAAAAAAAAAGCGAATGAATCCTTCGAAAGGAAGAAAAAAAGCAAGTTACGCATTTCAATTAGATCACGTGATTGCGTTACGTTATATTCGCAGCGGACAGCAGATCTTCGGTGAAGCGGTTGCTCATATCTTCGTTCTGCCTTTAAAAAATTGTAAAAAAAAAACTTTTAAATATTTTTGAAAACTTTTTTTTTCTGTAGAGGGCGAAATGTTCTGGCTACTACATAGTAAAATTGTAGAAAAGCGGTTATTATATTTTTCACGGGATGCGTTTAGAAAAAAATTAAACCCAGAAAAAAATGCAAAATAAAGGTTTTTTCAAAAATTCATAAAAAATACAAAAATTGCTCTATCTTCAAAATTTTTTTGTTCACCATATTTAAAATTAAATTTCGGACACTCTAGTGCAAAAAATATTTGTCTGGCGCGATTGGTTCGGGGTCTATGAGGTTAAAAGTACTAAAAAGTGCTAAAAATCACATAAAACATTAAATAACTTTTTTTCTAATTAAAATATCAAAAATCGAAGCCCGAGGTGCACAACTTTAGAAAAACTACACCTGTATACCAAATTTCATCTTTCTAGGCTTCACCGTTTTCCCGGGATGCGCGCCACAAACACACACACACACACACACACAAACATCTTATTTTATTATATGTATAGATTTTTTCTCGCGTACTTGAAAAACCTTCATAGATTGTACGGTTTGTTCCTTCAGTCATACTCAAAGGATTAAAATCGTCCTCAGATATTAAGTGTAAAAAAGACGCGTGTACCCGATTTCGTACAGTACTTTAGTTTAAAATATATCATGGGACCTAAAATCGTTGCTTTCAACAGAAATGAAGGTTTTACTCTCTCTACGTTTTATGTATTCTCAATTGACCTATATCACAGTAGGAAAATTCATTACAAAAAGCAGAGCTGGCTTTCTTATTGTCCTTTGGCAACGGGTTAAATATTTATTTCAGTTCTCGCTCAACAATAGGTTAAAATGAATATTAATCATTTAGGAGATATAACCATCATATGTTTAAATTAATTAATTAATTAACAAAAACGTTTTCGATTCGATCCATCGCGCTTCGAAACCATGCTTGCCACAACTTAATTACACACAAAAAAAATTTATCAAAATTGGTCCAGTCGTTTAAAAGCCTTATGGTGACAAACGTCCACACAGAAGATTTTTATATATTATTAAGATAAGATAATGCTGCGTACCTGTGAAATGTTACGCTAATCCTTTTACATATTTTTCTTTGCAAGGAAATTTCACACAAATAGTGAACCGTTTTTCTTGCACTTCGGTGTTCTGAATAAGAAATTAAACTTAACACTTGGGAAACATGATTTGGAAACGATATGGAAGACGTCGACGATCAACACCCGCCGTTGCTAGGATACACACCAGTCACATGGTTTGGTTTGTGAGCAGCAAAAGGGTTGCCATAGCTCAGTCTGCTCTTATTATTAGCCTATGGAAATACTAACCAAAATACCCGGCGTTGCCTGGGTCAGTAATAATTGTGAGAAACAATCGCTACTTTCATTCGTTTTCTGTTTCAACTGAAAAACTCAAAACACCCCGCTTTGATGTGATTTAAAATCGAGCTTCTTCCTTACTTATAAAAGTAAAATAGCAGTAAGTATAAAGAACGACATTTAAACATATAAATATTTGAAAAAATTTCAAAATATGAAATTTTACTTTAAAAAGATTTATCAGTTTTTTTTTTTTTTTTTTTTTGAACATAGTTTAAAACTTTTTCTATATGGTTTTTGAAATACAAACGGTTTTAAACTAGTATGTTGTGGCCATCACGAAACCTTCTTCTATATTTTTCCTTTTTCTGATCCCTCCCCATGCTTGACGAGGAAGCAATATTCCTAACAAAAACAAAATTACACATGCAAAAACTTGACGACCATCCCAATGTCTGAATTATTGTAAAAACAAAACAAAGAGCGAAAATTGAAAGTTACTTTAAAAGCCTTACTTGAATTAATTACAAATATTTTATTTATTAACAAACATAAGATGGCAACAGTTAAAAATTTAAAATCATTGAGATAATATTTCCGATCATTTCCATACAATTAAAATCACGAGAAATACGCAGACGACAATCTATTCGCAACTCCAACGAACTCTAGGGGGCACTGCAGTCACTGTCTAATGGCGGAATTAAAAACTAAAACAAACGCATGTGGTAACGAAGAAAATGCTAAAAGTGTTGTGATTTTTGTTGTTATGTATGATTTTTTCGCTTTATTCATTTAAAAGGATTTTTCAAAGTCTTTTGGTTATTCTGACCCATATAGAAAGAGATTAGAAACCAAAAAGTAATACGAAAGTAAACAATTAATGCAGAACACACAGTAAGTTGTTCTGAAGCAGCCATTTTCACGATGTTGAATTCGGAATTCGTAAATTTTTGGTTCGCTTCGAACGGCATTTTCATTTTGTACCGTTTTTTCTATACATTAGTACATATTAAGTTCAGTTTCGTGACATTTCCGGCATTTGTTGACATTTTTGTCACATAGTGCACATACGTGGCAGACTGTCAAGAGTAACGTTTAACACTAGATAATTTATTTCTATGACTATATGATTGGATATCCAAAGAAATCATGCATTTAATTCATTCGTCATGGAAATAATTTACCTGATATGCGAAATCTTGTCAAGATACATTATTCTTTCACACAATTTTAAAACCATAGCGCTATAAACAGATTTTTGGCGAACTTTTATTTTTTATTGTTCAAATTCTTAACGTTCTTTCTCGATTTTTCAATCTGTTCTGCGATAAATATTTTCAAGAAAATTTATTTGCATACTTTCTATTTCAGTAGGATACTGTAGTAACATAGGTTATTTAAATCATTTATGTGGAATTAGGTTAAGGAAAAGTGTCCAGTCAATGTTGTTAAGTTCGTTTTTTTTTTTTTTTTCATCGAATTGAAAAACTGATATTTATTCAAATTCACTCAGAACAAAATAAATAAAATGTGTACTCACAGTTTATATATGGTGGTAGTTTTCTTTTCAGTTGATTGACCATTATTTCTTTTTACTTATCGAATTCTGTAATCTTACTATCATTTTATTCCACTCATGATAAAAATTAAAAATGGTTTAACTAAAAACGCGAAATCTCGCCAAGGCTACTTTGCTCGCACAATTCCAAAACTATAACCCTAAACAAATTTGGCGAAACCTTTCAGCTGAGAATAAAAGGAATAAAGTAAATTCTTTCTCGGTTAAACATTTTTCATTTTGTTCTACGATAATAAATTCAAGAAAATGTTTTGCATACTGTCCATTCCAACTAAATGCTGCTGTAAAATATGATTAGTTAAATTAATTTAAGATTAAAAAAAACTCATATTCTTACAAATTCATACAAAACAATAAAAAAATTTACCTGGTATAACGTTATCCAATTTTGTTAATCCAGAGTTTTCTTGTTTACGCTTCCAACATTTAATACTTTTTTGAAAGAAATAAGGAAAACTAACATTATTAGGAGAAGCTCGTGAATACTACTAAGGGACGAATTAATTTCTGTTGTTGAAGGCGTTCTTAGACATGTTGAATGCGTTACTCAGAACAAACTAACCGCGTTTACGTCAACAGATACACGTGGAGCGCAACGTGGCAATGTTTTAATTGCATTCGCAGTTTTATAAATCACCGCAAGGTAGCGTATTCGAGCGCTGGAGTTCCGAATTACGATTTATCTTTCTTATTGTTGCATTAATAAAACTATTTTTATTCGCAAAAAAAAAAAAAAAAAAAATCAACACCTCTTGGAGCGATTGGAGTCAAAATTGAACCAAAGCCTGTTTACGTATGGATTTACATATATTCCAAATTTCAACCAGAACGTAGCATTACTTCTTGAGATAGGGCACTCACAATGGAAAAAAAGAACGGGCGATTGCGCTACCCCCTTTTTAGCTGTTGACACCAAAATAAAATCAGCTCTTATACCCACTAAGGGCTACTTGTCAAAAAATTTTTGTTTGATTCCGTTTGTTATTTCTTGAGATACAGCAGTCACAATTGACGACAAAAAACGTTCTATAATTCAACCCCCGTTTGAGCTATTGACACCAAAATTGAATCAGCACCTTCTCCTGTTAGGGGCAACATATGGACTAAATTTTGTTTGATTTCGCCAGTTACTTCCTGAGGAATAGCAAGCACGCGTAACTCAAAAAACGTCCCATTGCTCCACCCCCCTTGGAGGAATTCGCGCCAAAAACCAATGGGCACAAGTTCACATAGGGGCACATATGTGTACCAAATTTCGTTCAATTTCATGCGGTAGTTTTTGCTGTAGAGCGGCCACAAAAAACTGGTCACACACAGACGTGACACACACACACACACATACACACAGACAGACAGACATTTTCCAAAAATAGTCGAAATGGACTCAGCACACCTTAAAACGTTCGAATCCGTCAAAATTCGAAATTCGAAAATTTGCACGAATCCAATACTTTCTTCTATATATTAGATATAGAAGAAAGTAAAAATGTAGCCGCCCACAATCCCACCATACTTGCATTAGTTATTTTGGGAAATTTCAAGTATTGTGGGTTCTTGGTGCGATTGAAAATGTTATCAAAATTGTAGTAATCGCTTTGGGATACCTTGGAAAATACTCCCCCTTCCTCCTTTGTAAAACTGTCTGTTACTAATTTTCGTCAATGAGATATTGTCGCAAAATACTGAGATATTTTCGCTGACCATAAAATGATGCTAAACATTATCATCCGAAATGTTTCAGAAATAAGTAGTAATACATACTTGTCAAATGTTTGAAATTGTCCACAAAGACCAACTAACGGAAGTTTTTATGCTGTTAATAGATTTGCATAATTTAGTTAGCGGATTATCATACATTTTAACAAAATTTTTAAAGATTCTTTTAATGGCGATATTTTGGTTACATGGTGAAAGCCAAGAAGCATTTTAACGTAGTCTTTGGTTGCAAAAAAAAAAAAAAAAAAAAAAAAAAAAAAAAAAAAAAACAGCGCCAGTTGAAAAAATTGCCTTTCTTTATAATTGAATCTTGTAATTAATTATTGCTATGATCTTATTTCTATGAAATTAATAGATATATTTAGTAACTGATTTCCAATTGTATGTCTGATGCATAAACTCGATTGTAAGGGATAAAGTTACAGAAATTTTGAAACGACTCTTTCTCTCAGAATAGGAAAAAATAGGCTTTTCGGCCCATATGTTAAAGCATAATTGGTAAAAAAATCTCTTATTTTACTGAGAAAAATGGAAGTCATATTTGAAATCAGCGCACCCAATAGAATAAAAGTCACTCATTACCTTACAATCCCTTTTTCATGACCCGATTTTTGCAGTAGACGTTAAATCCCGGTTATCACAAATTTGCCATTTCAACTGTGCTTGCGCGCGGACAGCTTTTTGGGCTTTCTGCTTTAAGATTTCGTGTTGCTTGTTTATACTTAGGTTGAGCTAGAGTACAAACAAATTAATGAATGCGATTAGAATATTTTCCCAGCGATTTCGAGATATATTATATGAAACTACGGATATGAATACGGATATATTAATCTTTATAATGTAAAGCTAAAAATGACATTTCAATATTTAGGTTTGAAAATATTTACTTAACGTAAACGTGAAACACATTGTGTACTTCAAAAATGATTGGAATATGAGTACAGATGTTTGTCTTTTGCGGATATTTTACGTTAGGCGTAAAGAGCTGTATTATAGATTTTAATTTAAGTTGATGGTTCGATTTTGTATTAGAAGCGATGCTGCAATTCTAGTACGCTCTTCTGAGGTTGAAAATTTGGCCCTGAAAAGGGCTTTTGATAGAAAAATCAGACTCCGAATCCATTAATAATTAAGACTCAAAACTCAACCTTTACCGAGACCTAAAAACTAAATCAGAGAAAGCTTTGTGATTTCTAATTTTTATTTGTTGCCTTCTCATATTTATTAACAAATTAAAAACGTTCAATTAATTTTAGCAAGATTTTTGAAATCAGCTATGTCCGCGCGCAAGCGCAGTTGAAATGGCATATTTGATAACCGGGATTTAACGACGAGTAATTTTCCAGGCCTGTGAAATTTTAGACAACAAACACTTTCTATCTTCTAGCTGTTGCCAAAATAAAATTGTCTTTTTACTTAGTCCCGATATCGATTATTGGCACAGATGAGGACAAAACCCTAAGAAAGCAATAAATTCCATGCTTGCTCCGGGGAAGCCTTGATTCAGAATTTTCATTATGATTATTATTAATATTGCTGTTGTAAGGCAAAAATTTTTTGTAACAATGGGTTTTATATTTAATCATTTAATAGGGAAATTACATGAAACTTATTGTTTTCCATCCAACTTTTTCAAACTAAGTTTTTTAGAAATAAATTATAGCCTATGTTGCTCCCTGATAATGTAGCTATCTGTGATGAAAAAATGGTTAAAATCGGTCCAGTAGTTTTGAAGTTTACCCCGGACACACATACAGAAGTAGCCATTTATGTATATAGATAAATTGTTATTACTGGGATATTCTTTAATGCTAACCCTGTATAATAGTTAGCGACATTGTACAACTGTAAAACAGCTATAGCGTTTGCCGCCATATTTGTTTAAAGTTGCATGAAAACTACTAATTTGGTATGTCTCGCATTATTTTGTGTTTTCAAGTCCTCTTTAATTAAAAGATAGGGGAAAAAAAAGAACACTTTTGAACAAGATTAAAAATTCTGTTAAAATGCAAAATATTCCACAAAATAAATTAATTAAGCCAATAAAAATCTTTAAAATGTAAAATATTCGACCAAATTAATGCATTAATTCATTAAATAGCATTTCATTAAAGTTTAAAATTTTAGCAAGGTAAGCAAATACGGTGGTGGTGCAAACACTATTTTTCTGTTTTCTCCAAGATGGGAAGTACTGTCTGACCACGAATTGTATGGAAAGACAAACATCCGTTTTACAGCCGGAAATGGACAAATCCATTATTTTTTACCGATGTCAGCTTTTGCAGAAGCAGAGTCTCATTCAAATGAGCGGAATACGCGTATCAAATTTTTACTTTTCCCCCTTATTCACATAGATTCGTCTTATCTGGACGTTTGAAAATTCCATGCAATCCGTGGTTAGACAATAAACAAATCGCCAAATGCCAATGTACCTCCCAATTTAACGTTTCTAACGTTTAAAACGTTTCATAAACGTTTCAGAATGGTTGCCACTACGTTAACAATCACTTTAAAACGTTTCATTAACTTTTTGAATAGTTGTCAAAAAGTTAACACGCTTTTAAAAACTTTTATGAAACGAAGTGGGCTGCCTGATCTAGACTCTCAGGAAAAAATGTCAGCATAAAACCTGTATTGAACTACAGGTTTTAGGAAGGTTAATGCAGGTTTTTCGAAGGGAAAACTCGGATACAGGTTTAATGCAGGGACAATGCAGGTAATGAACAGGTTTTAGGCATGGATGTAAGAATAACTCCTACCTCCATGGTTTTAGGAGGGTAATTTAACTTCGCATAAAACAACGCAGGTATTTGACAGGTAGATGCAGTCACTGCGAGGATAATTTGAACTTAGAAAATTTCCTACTGACATCAGTACAGGTTTTTCGAAGGAGAATTAAACGCAGGTTTTATGCAGGGAAAGTTCTAGTAATGTACAGCTTTTTACATGGGCACCCATGTGAAAAATTTAAAGGGGGGGGGGGCTCAGATACTTTCGTTGTTCGTTTGCAAGATATTTTTCACATGGAAACCGCGTTTTCAGTTGATTAGAGATATTAAAATTTGACATTTTTAATAACTTATTCATTTACAACTGGAAAAGAAATGTTTTTACATTTTTGTAAAGAAAAAAGTACTAAAATCAAAGAAGTTCTAATCTCTAAAGGAGAAGGGGGGTGGGAGCTTGAGCCCCTGATTCCCCCCCTCATATGGGCGCCCATGGTTTTTTAAATCTATGATGATTGCAATTCAACGTTGTAAAAAATATTACAGGTGAATTCAACCGTTTTCGAAAAACTTCTCTTATAGCTACATTCCAACCAAAGAAACTTGAAATTTCATCATTATACTAGGAATAGAGGTGCATTTCAAACAGAACTTACCAAAAAGTATTGGCCAACCGGTCTCGGTGCCTAAAATCTGTTTTAGTCCTAATATTTGGGATATCAGTATGGAGATCACCAAGATTAGTTGGTAGAGCGTGCCTATTGCTCCGCGTAAGTGAACAGGAGATATTTCATTCAAGTACATGGGAGCAAGCCCAGCATTTAAGCCTGTTGGAGAGTCATGAACACAGTTAAAGTAGATTCACAAACAGAACAGTAACAAATACATTTTCAAGAACTGAGCCGACAAATGATCATAAAAACCATTGAACTGAATTGTACACTGACATTTAAAATATCAATTGAAATGAAAAAAAAAATGTTTTTTTTCCCTTACCTTTGGAAAATATTAAATTCCTCAAACTTACAAATATGTAGTACTTTTAAATGAAAAATTATCATATAAGCTTTGTGCTACAATATGATTAAGGTGAAAAAACAACGTAAATAAAGCACAAATATTGGAGAAAATAAAGCATATAGCTATTTCAAGGCTACAATGGAGTCTCTTCATCAGTGCAAAAAGCTCACCAACACAACCAAAAGTTGCGAGAGAACCAACTTTTGGTTGTTGTTCTCTCGCAACTCGTTGTTTTTTCACCTTAATCATGTAGTACTTTTGTCCAGTAATGTAGGGGAAGGGTGGGCAAAGTGGCCACTGCGGGCATAGTGGCCACGGCCGATTTCTCTGCCACCCAGTGGCGCTACGCAGCGGCCAACGCCTCAACTACTGCGTGAGACCTTCATTAGTGTTCCATAGCGTTGTGAAGGTGATCAGTTTACGTGTTCCGATTTTAATGTCAAATTTGTTGTTTTTCAAGTTGTTGATGTAAGGTAAGTGGTCTACTTTACTTTGTATATCTATAACTACGACCCTAGTAAGTAATGCTGACAATAACCATTGAAAAGAGTGTAATTTAGGCTATCAATTCATGTGTAGGAGTAAGAGCTGGGTGTAACAGGTGTCCGTGTAAAGTCGCATTTTCGTAATGGCGTCAGAAAGGGCAAAGTGGCCACAGCAGTGGCCACTTTACCTTCTACCGTGGCTACTTTGCCCGACACCAACAATTTTAGTTTTTAATATAAAATATATTTATTTTACCTGTCCCCGAACCCAGGTTAGGTATCCTATAGCAAGTATTTAGTTTTATTTTAAATATATTTATTAATATATAGAAAAAAGTAAAATTAAATGTCTTGTATGCAACTACAACTTATTTCCATTTTTTTTTTCAGTTGGAGTCATGGTCTCTAAATATAAACGGAAAAGCGAGCAACAGTCTTGGGATCCTCAGGCGATGCAGCGGGCTATCGACGCCGTGAAAGATGGTATGCCAATGCAGACAGCTGCCAAAAGCTTCAATGTTCCAAGGAACACGTTGAAACGCCGGGTTTTAAATAGGAACCAGCATGCTAAGGCAACAAACAAAGTTCTTGGCCACTACCGTCCTGTTTTCACTGCAGAACAAGAAGAGCAGCTTGTAAAACATCTTCTAGAAATGGAGATACGCTTTTTCGGAATCACTGTACCTGATTTGCGGAGTCTTGCGTACAAACTTGCAGAGCAAAATAAAATCCCACATAACTTCAACAATGAAAAAAAAATGGCTGGGAAAGATTGGGTTAGGGGCTTTAGACAGCGCCACCCTGAAATGGTGTTGAGAGTACCAGAGGCAACTTCGGCGGCAAGAGCTCAAGCGTTTAACAAAGTAAATGTTTCGAAGTTCTTCGACATTTTAGAGGATGTCCAGAAAAACCATTTATATCCTCCTCACAGGGTTTACAATGTCGACGAAACAGGACTTATGACTGTCCAGACTAAATCGTCAAAGGTTTTTGCGCTTAAAGGCAGACGACAAGTTGGCTCTCTCACATCTGCTGAAAGAGGTGTTCTTTCGACATTTGTAGTTTCTATGTCAGCAGGGGGGACTTTTATACCTCCTATGGTCATATTTCCAAGGAAGCGGATGAAAGTTGAGCTCCAGGATGGTTCTCCGCCAGGGACAGTTTTCGCCTGCCATCCATCAGGATGGATGCAAACGGACATTTTCACTCAATGGTTTGAGCACTTTTTACGCTTTGCTAAGCCTTCAGAAGACGACCCTGTTTTATTGGTACTTGATGGACATGCAACGCACACCAGGAACCTTGAATTTCTAGAAAAGGCCAGGAAAAACCATACAACTGTGGTTTGCATCCCCCCTCATTGCAGTCACAAGCTCCAGCCGTTAGACGTTGCGTTTATGGGGCCATTTAACACCTATTATGTACAAGCAATTGAGAGATTCTTGCGAAATAAACCTGGTAGGCAAGTAACCCAATATCAAGTGTCTCGTCTTCTCGGGGAGTCATTTTTGAGCGCAGCTACTCCTACTGTTGCGGTTAACGGATTTAGAAGATGTGGCATAGTGCCAATCAACAGAGATGTGTTCACTGAAGCAGATTTTATTGCTTCTACAACAACGGAAATTCCCAATCCATCTCAGTCACACCGCACAGCTGACATCAATCCAGTTTCACCGGACTCTGATAAAGAAGGATCTGCTGATGCCGATCCCAACGCAAGTGCAACATCAGGGCCTGTTGATCCCGATCCCGAAGAAAGCACAAGCTCAGGGCCTATATTAGGTGCCGGAGACCCCACAGCATTATTTGTTCTCGTCTCTTCAACCCTAAATGCCTCAAATGATGGTCGTCCATTAAAACCCGATGCCTCATCTGCCTTAAGCTCCATGCCTAGTACCTCATCTGCTGTAAGTCCAACCGCCATACCCAGTACATCATTTGCTGTTAGCCCTCAAGATATTGTCCCGATTCCAAAAATAAATATCATCAAAAGAAAAAATAAAAGAAAAAAGGGTTCGGCTGCAGTTTTAACCTCAAGCCCTTACAAGGCTGAACTTGAAGCAGCGAAGGCAGAAAAGGAAGACAAAGAAAAACTGAATAGGATCGAACTAGAGAAAAAAGAAGAAAAAAAGAAGTTGGCTACCAAGAAAAAGAAACCAGCTGTCAAACAGAAAAGGAAACCAAAAGTGGGAAATCGTGCTTTGTTTTTGAACGAATCTGACAGTGATGAAAGTGACGTGGATTGTTTGTTCTGCCAGGACTCGTTCTCAAAATCAAAAGAAAATGAAGGGTGGATAAGGTGTTCGGCTTGCCACAAATGGGCACATGAAGCGTGTGCTGGATGTGAAGAAGAGGACAATGAATTTATTTGTGACCTGTGTAAATAGACTGCAAACATGAGACAAAAAATCATGAAAGTTGTGATTACATTTATTATATTTATTACATTTATCTTAGTTTTGTAAATTATCTTGAATTTGTGACAATATATACATAGTTTGGTATTTATAATGCATTTGTAGTATTATTTTTGACATCGGGCAAAGTGGCCACCCTGTGGTCGTTTTGCCCTACCCCATCGGGCAAAGTGGCCATTTGGTAGGGCGTGACAAAACAACTATTTTTATAAAAAGTAACTAAGATAGAGGTTAATACTATTTTTTTTAATGAGTATAACAATATATGCTATCTTATAAATAATTTTCATTACTTTTGAACAATTATAACTACTTAAAAAAAAAAAGTTTTCCTTAGAGTGGCCACTATGCCCACCCTTCCCCTATGTTATGTAGTAAATTTATCGTATCACATAAGATCACCAATGTTCATGTTGGCAACAAATAGGAAAACAGTCGCCAAAACATTGGACAGATAATAATATACACTACTGGCCATTAAAAATGCTACACCAAGAAAGCGACATGATAAGAACATGAAATTTAAACGACAGGAAGAAGATGATGTGATATGCAAATGATTAGTTTTTCAGCGCATTCAGACAACGCAGGCGCCCGCAGCGACACCTACAATGTGTTTAAATGAAGATATTATACGGCCAATTTATCACGTGCAAATTCAATTTTAACGCTGCTGCGTGGTGGAAAATTATTTTGATGCCTCGTGTAAGAAGTACAAATGCGTACCAGCACGTTTCTGCCTTTGATAGAGGTCGCATTGTAGCCCAACGGGATTGCTGTTTATCCTATCGCAGTATTGCTGCTCGCGTCGGTCGAAATCCAATGACAGTTAGCAGAACATGGATTCGAGGGATTCAGGATGGTAATACAGATCGCTGTGCTGGTGCTCAACGGCCAGTAATCACTAGCAGCCGAGAGGATAGGCATGTTATCCGCATGGCTTTAATGGATCGTACAACCACATCGTGAACTCTGAGTCAAGAAATGGGGTCATTTGTAAGACAACAAGTGTCTGCACGAACAGTTCGGTGACGTTTACAGCAGCATAGACTCTCAGCTCGGAGACCATGGCTGCGGCTACCATTGACGCTGTATCACAGACAGGAGCGCCTTCAATGGTGTGATCAGCGACGAACCTGGGTGTACCAATGGTGAGACGTCGTTTTTCTGATGAATTCAGGTTCTGCTTACAACATCATGATTGTCGCATTCGTATTTGGCGGCATCGTGGAGAACGCACACTGGCAGCGTGCATTCACCATCGTCATACTGGCCCATCGCCTGGCGTGATGGTATGGGGTGCCATTGGATACACATCTCAGTCACCTCTTGTTTGCATAGACGGCACTATGGACAGTTGGCGTTACATTTCTGATCTGTTACTACCCGTGGAACTACCCTTTATTCGAGCCCTTTGAAACTCTGCGTTTCAGCAGGATAATGCACGACCGCATGTGGCTGGTATTGTGCAGACTTTCCTTGATACAGAAAATGTTCAACTGATGCCCTGGCCAGCACGTTCCCCAGATCTCTTACCAATAGAAAGCGTCTGGTCAATGGTTGCTGAATAACTGGCTCGTAAGCAAACCCCAGCCTTTACGGTCGATGAACTGTGGCATCGTGTTGAAGCTGCATGGATGTCTGTCCCCGTACATGTCCTCCAATCTCTTTATGACTCAATGCCCTTTCGTATAAGCGCTGTTATTGCTGCCAGAAGTGGTAGTTCTAGGTACTAAGTTCTCAGAATCTATTCACCCAAATTTCTTGAAAATTTAATCATTTGTTATTTCCAACATAATATATGTGTCCAATAAATATCATTTTGTTATCTGCATTTCTTCCTGGTGTAGCAATTTTAATGGCCAGTAGTGTATTTCAAAATCATAAGTTTAAAGTGTGCGTTTACCAGAATTAACTCCGATGACGAATCGCCCAAAGATCAGCATTATATACGAGCCGGCCAAGTCGGCCAGTCCCATCATGATTGCCGCAAGGAATACCAATGCATTGTTGACCAACAGAGCCCCCTTGCGGCCCAGTTTGTTCGCCAGTACGGCGGTGAAGAGGCCGCCCACCATCCCTCCCACGCTGAAGATGGACACCACAATCGAGAAGATAGTTTTCACGATGACCGTACTGGGAGGTGTACCCACCTGGTGGACGTAACTTTCGTTGATGAATCGTTCAATGAGCTGAAAAGAGAATAAGCCATAAGGACACGAATATACAGGGATTATATAAGAAGCAATTAAGTAAAGTTCGGAAAAAAATATTGAAGCCACAGAAAAATACAACGTAGCATGTTTCGGGGTCAATTTAGTTTTGCAACGAGATGTCCACGAGAGCTAAGGGTGGTTGGTGTGATTCGAATTAAGGCAGGATAGCACAAATTTTCCTTCTCAGAAAATCCATGGTAATGATGGTTTGAACAATCATTAATACTAGTAATAATCATTCGACCAATTTCAATTGTTGATCTGAGTTCAACACCGCAAGTATGCGTTAAACATCGTCCTCCCTTCTGTTTGCGAATGGGTCTCCTGTACTTTTTCGTGCTCCACACTTAATCAGTCGCCATTGAAGTACTTGTTCCACTATGAATCATCAGTTTTTGATATACTTTTACTCCTAAATACGCCCTACATAACAGCAAACATCCCCACAGCCACCATTGAAGAACTTGTTCCACTATGAATCATCAGTTTTTGATAGACTTACTCCTAAATACGCGCTGCATAATAGTAAACATCCCCACAGCCCACATAGAATTCAGGCACAACGCTGTTGTTGATCAACAGAACGCTGGTTTTTCAAGTTTATCCCAGACGGGTTAACGGGCAAGGATGAAAACGGTTAATTCGTTCGTTATCCTTATAAAATGTTGAAGCCGTTGCGGGTGGTCCTCAACATGTATCAAATTTAGCTTTTACCAGGAAGCGAGGTCGGAATTGACAACGGATACCAAAAATCTTACAAAATTCTCAGTGAGATTAGGAGTTCGTAATCTCTGAAGCAATTGAATATTCGTAGCTATAGATAAATACGAGGCGGGGTCTTAAAAACATTGGTATTCAACAATGCCAATTTTCGTTTCAAATATACGGGTAGCAGAAATCCTATTACTATCGAGCTACTATTTCGAATAAAGGTTAAGAGAATATCCCGGTTAATGTAATACTTTTTCAATGTACGAAACCGTTTATGTGTGCCATTTTATTTCCGAATATTGGAACATCCCGCTAGTTAGAAGACTTGTTTTTCCTAAGTGGACTGTTCCGTTAAGCAGGCTCGACTGTTTGATATATGCTCAAATTACATGTAAGTAGCTGTTATTAAAAACCTAAATTAATAATTCCGAAGACTTTGCACTGACATTTATAGGTTGCGTTCGACGAACCACACTGGTCGACCGGTGAGTAACCGGTTACTAACCGAAGCGGTCTATCATCTATCGGTTACTTCACCGGTTACCATTTTAAGCTGTTGATTGGTTGATTAAAACGCGTGATCAGTAGCTGTCACGTGATCGGTTAACCGGTAGCCACCGGTTGAGCTCGTCGAACGCAAGCATAGAATGATAGGATACTTTGCATGCAATAACAAAAAATCTTTACAGATATCAGCTAAAACGATAATTTGGAGGCAAAGTTGAAGAAAATAATTATGAGTCCAAAGTAATTTAAAACAAATAAATAACTAAACGAATCGAACTTACTTCTTGTGGTGCGTTGGCAACTCCGGTATTATATCCATGTTGAAATGAGGAACCTAAAGCTGCAGCTAGCACAGCAAATACTAAGCGCCCTTGTGAAACCATCAACAAGATGGAAAAACTTTTGATAACGGAAAACAAAAAGACACACGAAACTATAATATGCTTTCGACCAGAATATCAATTTCTCGGGTAACTAGGATGAAATAGAAATAAACATTTTAAATACAAGAATGTAATTTTTTTAATCGTAATTATTTTGTCTTAGTGAGAGTGATATTCCCACATGCAACGGAAGTAATGTAACGAAAGTGTCGGTTACATAACTTATAAACCCTCTAGGAAGAACTAAACCTACCTAGTACCTATTTCTGCGATAAGAGGTACGCTCATAAAAAAATGAAGTTCAATGTTTGAGCAGAACTAAGTTGAATCTAGCAAAATGTAGCTGCAGCCATCTTAACGGTGATAAACTTCACCAATGGTTTGATGGGCCATCAAAGTTTCACCAGTTTGTAAAAGCACCATTATTTTCAGAAACTTATCATCAACAAAATGGTTCGCAGCTAAATTGTGCCAGATATAACCAATTTCTTTATGAAACACTGAACTTACTTTTCACCTGTAAACATCTTGTTGGTGATAAATTTCACCAATCTTATGGTGCTTTTGTGGGTCACCAGTTTGTTGATGAAATGTATCGCCAATAGGACGGTTGCAACTAAATTTTGCTAAATTTAACCAATTTCTTGGAGAAACATTGAACTTTATATTTTAGGTGCAACCATCTTACTGGTGATAAGTAAAGTTTCCCCAATGTAATGATGCTTTTGGTGATCACTAGTTTGTAAAAGAACAATGACAGAAATTAATGATTATTACGAGCTATAGGGGATTTTTCGATTACTGAGATTTTGGTGTGATCGCCAGGGTTTGGCCAATAGTTGTTCTATTCTGGCAATCTCAAAAAGACTTAAATACTTTGGTGTCTAGTCTTTGGCATCAAAAGATTTGACGATAGTCCAAAAACTTGTCAAGTATCTCATTATAGAAATTTTACCAGCTTATGAGCTTGTTTTCTATACTTCCAACTTCAAATCAAGTTACCACTAAAAATACCGAATTACCGCCAAAAACAGCCGCTCTTTCTCCGTTTTCGGAAGTTTCTAAGCAGTTTAACCATTGTAATGTTGCAATTGTAGATCATTTTCTTTACTAATAATAAAGCTGAAAGTCACTCTGTCCGGAGGAGGTCTGGATGTCTGTAGGATGTCTGTGACACGCATAGTGCCTAGACCGTTCGGCCGATTTTCATGAAATTTGGCACAAAGTTAGTATGTAGCTTGGGGGTGTGCACCTCGAAGCGATTTTTCGAAAATTCGATGTGGTTCTTTTTCTATTCCAATTTTAAGAAAAAAAATATCATAAGATGGACGAGTAAATTACGAAATTATCATAACGTGGAACCATAACATGGGCACAAGCCATTTGGCGAGATACGAAATTATCATAACGTGGAACCGTAAGATGGGTACAAGCCAACTGGCGAGAAAATTCACCATACATTATTTGTAAATATACAGGCGAACCAAAAGACCTTTTCATTTTTCTATTAAAGCCGTGCGGGTGCCACTAGTACACAATAAAACTGAAGTAAGTTCCAACAAGCGGCGTGCACAGAAATCCGTCCGGGTCCCGTCAAAACCCGTCCCGTGTCTTTTCCGGGGCCCCCTGCATATTGTTTATCCGTTTATTTCATCCGTAGTTTTAAAAATATTGGACCCCTTTCAGGCTTGGGCCTGGGCCAACAGGTGTCCCTTCTCCCCCTCCCCTTGCACGCCCCTGGTTCCAACGCATAAGAGTGGATTGGCGGCATTTAATCGAGCTTGGTGACCGACTCGAGAACTGAAAAAAATAATTAATATTCTTAAGTTTCGTGTCATGATAAACATACAAAAGTAGTTAAAAATGAAAAAGACGCCGTATGAAAATAGTAAATGCTTACCATCCATTTCGCCTGAATGTATTCGTTTAGTGAGATTGGAAATAAATAATGGAGTTTTTAATGCTGTTTTATTTCGTTGGTGATTTTTTTACATTTTAATGGAACTTTTAAAACTTTTAATGTTATTACACGGCTTGTTTATTTATTTGGCGGACTATATTTTTAAAAAATGAAATTTTAATACTATTTGTTGGTCTAATTTGCTTATTTGGGGAATTTCATAAATAGAGCTTTTGGAATGACTGCCCGGTTAAGATTTTAAAAATTTCTCTACGACAACGTTACTGTAGCTTTGCGGCGATTCCCTCATGCATGTTGAGGATTACCCCAGTATTTTATGTTTATGGCTCGAAAAACGCTTTTGCATCATTTTACTTCTGCTTTTGAGGAACAGCTTCGAAATAATCCTCGGGTTGGCACCATTTGTTTTCGGTGATAATTCTCTATAAGTCTTTTGTTTTAGTTTTCGTACTAAAGAATGTAAGAGGTGTCGTAAAACTTAAAGGCGTTAGCACGACTTGGCATCACAAAATGTCGCCTAACGGATATAAAGCCAGCCAGGGGATGATATCGAAGCTTTTCCGCAGTTTTAATACAAAATAGAACTGCAAATTAAAGGACGCTGTGCTCCATAGAAATTCTAGATTGCAATTCATTTCCTTGCTTCCAGAATAGTGTTAAAAATGCTGGGACACTGACTTTCACATATTCTATAGTACATTCAAAGTCACTGTATATAAAAGTTTAAACAAAAACATCATACCTCTTTTGATAAAATCTTAGAAACTAAAATATTAGCGGTATACGAAGTATAACAGGTTCCTTCAAACATAAAATATAGGCATGGGACTATCACAACTTAGCGTAAGTTAGAATATTTGCTAAAGCTTATTTCAATGCGTTGTGTTACATGTTTGTAAATTCACACGATGCCTTTAAAGAAATTATTACAACAAAATTTGAGTTGACTTTGTCTGAAAAATGAAAGTTGAAGTTGCCAACATTGATTAAATAATAAAAAGAAAAGACGTAAGTTTCTAAGGCATAGATATATACAGGGTGTAGTTCCGTTTTAACCTGCAAAGCATCTATTTTCGCAACCGTTAGTACTAGATGCATACTTCCAATAGCAGAAATGTTCAAAATCAGATGTAGAGTTAAGATATTGAAAGTTTGAAGCAAAAATAAAAATTCATCAAAAAATACAATTTTTTTTTTGAGCAGTCACGATTGCTTATTGCTTTTATTTGACTGTTTTGATGTGCTATCATTTTATTTTCCCGCCAGCACCCTCTGCAGCATCACCGTCGACCGGCTCCTCACGATGCGGCTCCTCTAGCGAAAGCCATCTCCAGGTTGCGTTCATATCCTACACACACGCGCATACACACACATACACACACACACATGCATACAGGCACCTACGCATACACATACAACTACCCGCACACTCATCCCTGCACACAAACACAAACACATATGCCTACACACACATACACATCCCCCCCAACACACAAACACTCATACACACAACTATCCACACACTCATACCTGCACGCAGACACAAGCACACATACCTACACACATACACATATCCCCTACACACAAACACACATACCCCCCACACACGCCTACATACACACACACACACTCGTGATTGCGAAAAGCATAATTTGAATTCAAAAGATGTCAAAATTCAAATTATTATTATTATTATTATTATTATTATTATTATTATTATTATTATTATTATTATTTATTATTTTTACGGGCCCTAGGTCCTCTAACTAATATTTAGGGAAATAATATCCATTGAAAGAAGAACCACCCTTTCAAAAGAATGACAAGTTGTCGAAGTAAAAATACAAAGTTATTTATATTTCTTGTTGCTATTCAAAATTAAATGCTAATGTTATGCCGTGATTCGCAAAAACACACTACAAAACATCCATCAATTTGAAAAACCACACCTCTATACCCGCATAATTTTAAACCCTTGTTAACTATTCAGTAAATTACGCCCATTAGCCAGGGCTAAAGCAAAAATACGTGAAATACACTTCACTTCAGTCAGTCACTTCCAGCCGAGGACTGCAGTTTCGTGCTTATTAGCACTCATCGGTCCGGCATAGGAAAGTGACTGAGCTAGAGATGGAAAACCTCATAAGGAAGCCAAGAGTGCCAAACAAACTGGTAGCTAATA
This sequence comes from Uloborus diversus, assembly GCF_026930045.1. Lineage (NCBI taxonomy): Eukaryota > Metazoa > Arthropoda > Arachnida > Araneae > Uloboridae > Uloborus > Uloborus diversus. Next base: position 7,606,815 of record NC_072734.1, read on the forward strand.
TAGAATTAGCACAGACCAGGCGAGTGACCGAAACAATGGTTCAGTTTAACCCGAAGATTGAAGGAAAGGCATGGTATATTCAGTACTAGTAAAAATACCCGGCGTTGCCTGGGTCAGTAATAATTATTAGAAAAAATCGTTACTTGCTTTTGTTTTCTGTTTTAAGTGAAAGAATTAAAAACACATCTTTTTGACGTGATTAAAAATCGAGTTTCTTCCTTACCCATAAAACTAAAAAAGCAATAAGTATAAAGAACAAAGAAGTATTGATTTAGAACCGAAAGCACTATATTTAAGCATATACAAATTCAAAAAACATGAAATTAATCTTCTCATGTTTAAAAAGATTAATCTGTTGATACTTTTTTTTAACATGGAGTCTAAAACCTTCTCTGTATGGCTAATGAAGTACGAAGTGATTAAAAAAAAGTAGCTGCGCTCGTAATCCCCTTATACTTGCTTTAGTTATTTCGGGAAATTTCAATCATTGTGGCTCTTGGTGCGATTTTACCAAATTTGCGAAAGTCGGTTCGGGGTACCTTCGATGATGCTCCCCCATTCTTTCCTTACTTTCTAAAACGATATGATATTAATTTTCGTTACAGAGATATCGTCGCCAGATGCTGAGATATTTTAGGTCACCATAAAATGGCGCTAAACAGTTTCATCCGAAATGTTACCAAAATAAGTAATAAAATTTGGTGATTGTTTGAAATTGTGCAAAAAGGAAAATCAATGGAAGTTTTTGTGCTGTTTATGGATTTGCCTAATTTAGTTGCTGGATTATTTAACACAGTAAAAAAAGTCTTTTGAAAATTCTTTGATTGGCGATATTTTGTTTACATGGTGCAAAAATTTTGGCAATCTGCTGGTTGTTTGGATAATGAGTAAGTGTTCAATCAGCATAAATAATAATAAAAACCATTAATTACATTAAAGTTCCGTTTAAATGGAAAATCATCAGCCAAATCATGTATTATTTGCCAATCTTGTGCACAAAACTTACTTCAAGATTTGACTTGAGAAAAGCCTTGAACAATCACGAAAAGCAAAGAAAGTCAACAATACAACAATTGTCGCTATCGACAGGGAGTTGAGATGATACACTAAATACTGTATTGAGTTTAGGAAAGCCTTCGAACATGGATCTAAAATGCTCATAACTCGTTTTTTATTCTACTTAGAAATTTCGAACAGGTGCCATCTTCAGCAGAAAAATCAGAGCTTTCGATGGACATATAATGTAAATATGTGCAAGTATTTTTTCATCCCAATGTTAGAGAATTTATACAAAAATTGTGTTTTATTGCCCCCTAAGGGGGTTTTGCCCCCCATAACGGGACGAAAACTACCCTATGTGTTATTCTGATGCATAAGCTATATTATTGTAAAGTTTCATCAAAATCCGTTCAGTAGTTTTTGCGTGAAAGAGTAACAAACATCCATACATCCATACATCCATACAGACAAACTTTCGCATATATAATATTAGTAAGACTAGCAAAAATACCCGGCGTTGCCTGGGTCAGTAATAATTATGAGAGAAAATCGTTACATGCTTTTGTTTTCTGTTTTAAGTGAAAGAATTTAAAACACATCTTTTTGACGTGATTAAAAACCGAGTTTCTTCCTTACCCATAAAACTAAAATAGCAATAAGTATGAAGAACAAAGTAGTATGAATTTAGAAACGAAAGCACTATATTATAGCATATACAAATTTCCAAAACATGAAATTAATCTTCTCGTGTTTAAAAAGATTAATCTCTTGATACTTTTTTTTTAACATGGAGTCTAAAACCTTCTCTGTATGGCTATTGAAGTACGAAGTTTTAAAAAAAATATAGCCGCGTTCGTAATCCCCTTATACTTGCTTTAGTTATGTTGGGAAATTTCAATCATTGTGGGCTCTTGGTGCGATTTTACCGAATTCGCTTGAATCGTTTTGGGATACCTTCGATGATGCTCCACCCCCCCTTCTTTTCTTACTTTGTAAAACGATATGATATTAATTTTCGTTGAGATGTTATCGCCAGGTGCTGAGATACTTTTGGTTATCATAAAATGGCGCTAAAGAGTTTCAACCGAAATGTTTCCAAAATAAGTAGTAAAATTTGGCGATTGTTTGACATTGTGCAAAAAGGAAAATTAATGGAAGTTTTTATGCTGTTTAAGGATTTGCCTAATTTAGTTGCTGGATTATTTAACACAGTAAAAAAAGTTTTTTAAAGATTCTTTGATTGGCGATATTTTGTTTACATGGTGAAAGCTGAGAAACATTATGACGTAGTCTTCGGCTTTAAAAACAGCGACATGAAAAAAACTGCCAAATGCATTAGCTACGGAAATCTTTCTGCAAAAATTTCGGCGATCTGCTGATTGATTAGATAATGAGCAAGTGTTCAATCAGCATAAATAATAATAAAAACCATTAATTACATTAAAGTTCCGTTTAAATGGAAAATGGTCAGCCAAATCATGTATTACTTGCCAATCATGTGCAAAAATCTTACTTCAAGATTTGACTTGAGAAAAGCCTTGAACAGCCACGAAAAGCAAAGATAATACAACAATTGCCGCTATCGACAGGGAGTTGAGATGATACACTAAATACTGTATTGAGTTGAGGAAAGCCTTCGAACATGGAACTAAAAAGCTCATAACTCGTTTTTTATTCTACTTAAAAATTTCGAATAAGTGCCATCTTCAGCAGAAAAATCAGAGCTTTCGATGGACATATAATGTAAATATGTGCAAGTATTTTTTCATCCCTATATTAGAGAATTTATACGAAAATTTATTTTATGGCCCCCCTAAGGGGGTTTTGCCCCCCCATAACGGGACGAAAACTACCCTATGTGTTATTCTGATGCATAAGCTATATTATTGTAAAGTTTCATAAAAATCCGTTCAGTAGTTTTTGCGTGAAAGAGTAACAAACATCCATACATCCATACAGACAAACTTTCGCATATATAATAGTAGTAAGAAATTGGTCACTTTCCTATGGCGGGCTCATCATGGTATATTCAGTAAATTAGTCACTTTCCTATGATGAGTGCTAATAAGCACGAAATTGCAGTCCTCGGCTGGAAGTGACTGAGCTGGCGGTGTATTTCACGTATCCTTTTTAACTGCTATATTTTCCCCCAAAAGGTGTTATTGACGGTGAGTGTAAAGTGGTATAAGTCATAAAACGCTGCATTTCATATCGCGGTGCCTATTGGTCATACTAATGTTAAACGTTTTGCGTTGAAATTATTTTTCAGTGGAGGTTATATCCCTGAATATAAGTTAGGAGACCTAAGGCCCGTATAAAAAGTTAAATTTTGTACTTTTTGACTCATTTTTATTTTTGCTTCAAACTTTCAATATCTTAACTTGGCAATTCCACGTCAGATCAATCGCCTTCTATACCTCACGTCACCATCTCCGATTTTGACGACATTTGATGTGAGGGACACATGTAACAAGATAAGTAATCCTGCCAATTTTTAGAATTCTACTTTAAAAATTTTACGAAATACAGGGCTATTAAAAAACTGAAAAAGTACGAAAAAACTGTAACTTCTTTCCTAATTATCTTTATCTTTACTAATACTGTTTGACCACGGATTGTATATAATTTGGCGATTGGCCAAGGTAAGACGATTCTATCTGAATGAATTTAACAGAAGAGAAAGAAAAATAACGATGTGATTTTGATGCATGCGTTTCCTAATTTCATTAGAGCCTTACTTATTTGTTGTCTTCATTCAGGTGAAAATGAATGAAACAAAATGAGTTTCTATGGAAACAACAAAAAGAAAAAACCATAGACCATAGACTAATAATAAGAGTAGACCGAGCTTTCTCATTCTTGCTGATGAAGAAAATTGGTTCATAGATGTATCATGTGACTGGTGGAAGGGCTTGGCGAAGACTTTGGCAGCATGGTTGCTAGATGGCAGCATTATCTATAGTTTGGCACTCGACATGTATTTTAAGACAATGTGTTTTCATTAAAAAAATTTTCCAGGTGCAGAGATTGAACTGTTTTTCTTTTAGTTATGCATTATTTTGACATTAGTAATAGTTTTTGATCAGTTTTCAGTAACTTTTATTTCATTTGGAGCTGTCAGCGTTGGCGTGAACGAAATGCCGTAAACGTTTTGCGTTAACGCAAAAATGTACTAATCGGTATCTTAAATTGAAATTGTAGGTAAAAATCTTACCGTTTGCCGATTCTTCTTGGTCGCTTGCATCTTTTATTGCTTAGAGAGTTATTGAAATTGACTAAAGAAAATGCAAAATACTATCTAAACGAAAAACTCACTATATTAACAAAATATTTACAACTTAGAATAACAAATTTGCAAATCGGACTCCATAAAAGATCATTCTTCCGTGTTCCATCAATTCTATTTATTTATTTTATTTCTCGCTGGCGTTGATCGTCTGCTACGATCAACGTCCGCTGTTGCTAGGATATCCACCAGTCACATGGTTTGGTTTATGAGCAGCAAAAGGGTTGCCATAGCTCGGTCTATTCTTATTATTAGTCTATGCCATAGACTAATAATAAGAGTAGACCGAGCTTTCTCATTCTTGCTGATGAAGAAAATTGGTTCATAGATGTATCATGTGACTGGTGGAAGGGCTTGGCGAAGACTTTGGCAGCATGGTTGCTAGATGGCAGCATTATCTATAGTTTGGCACTCGACATGTATTTTAAGACAATGTGTTTTCATTAAAAAAATTTTCCAGGTGCAGAGATTGAACTGTTTTTCTTTTAGTTATGCATTATTTTGACATTAGTAATAGTTTTTGATCAGTTTTCAGTAACTTTTATTTCATTTGGAGCTGTCAGCGTTGGCGTGAACGAAATGCCGTAAACGTTTTGCGTTAACGCAAAAATGTACTAATCGGTATCTTAAATTGAAATTGTAGGTAAAAATCTTACCGTTTGCCGATTCTTCTTGGTCGCTTGCATCTTTTATTGCTTAGAGAGTTATTGAAATTGACTAAAGAAAATGCAAAATACTATCTAAACGAAAAACTCACTATATTAACAAAATATTTACAACTTAGAATAACAAATTTGCAAATCGGACTCCATAAAAGATCATTCTTCCGTGTTCCATCAATTCTATTTATTTATTTTATTTCTCGCTGGCGTTGATCGTCTGCTACGATCAACGTCCGCTGTTGCTAGGATATCCACCAGTCACATGGTTTGGTTTATGAGCAGCAAAAGGGTTGCCATAGCTCGGTCTATTCTTATTATTAGTCTATGCCATAGACTAATAATAAGAGTAGACCGAGCTTTCACAGACTTGCTGATGAAAAAATTGGTTCATGGATACATCATGTGACTGGTGGAAAGCTTGGCGAAAACTTTGGCAGCATGGTTGCTAGATGGCAGCATTATCTATAGTTTGGCACTCGACATATATTTTAAGACGTAATGTGTTTTCATTATAATTTTTTTCCAGGTGCAGAGATTGAACTGTTTTACTTTTAGTTATGCATTATTTTGACATTAGTAATTACTTTTTGATCACAGTTTTCAGTAACTTTTATTTCATTTGGAACTGCTACGTCAGCGTTGGCGTGAACGTAATGGCGTAAACGTTTTGCTTTAACGCAAAAATGTACTAATCGGTATCTTAAATTGAAATTGTTGGTAAAAATCTTACCGTTTGCCGATTCTTTTTGGGCACTTGCATCTTTAATTGCTTAGAGAGTTATTGAAATTGACTAAAGAAAATGCACAGTACTATCTAAACGAACAACTCACTCTATTAACAAAATATTTACAGCCTAGAATAACAAATTTACAAGTCGGACTCCATAAAATTTGCAACTCCAACGAACTATAGGGGGCACTGCAGTCACTGTCTAATGGCCGACTTAAAAACTAAAACAAACGCATGTGGTAACGAAGAAAATGCTAAAAGTGTTGTGATTTTTGTTCGTATGTATGATATTTTTCGCTTAATTCTTTTTAAATTAATTTTCAAAGTCTTGTGGATATTCTGGCCCACGTAGAAAGAAATGAGAATTCAAGAAGCATTACTAAACGTCAAAGATTAATGCAAACTACGTACAAGCAGCTATTTCCACGATGTTGAATTCGATATTTATCAATTCTTGATAAAACTAAATAATAATTGTGGCCTGACAAGAACAACAATTAATGCTAGAAAATTCAATATGACATTACAAATTATTATCGAAAGAAGATGATACTTCTTTGCCTTGCTTGGCTAGCGCTTATTGTTTTGCATTTGTTGTTGAGTTATTTCTCTCGAATTCCCGAATCGGTTAATTTAAAATTTTTCTGTTTCGATTTTTCTAATTTCTGAGTTACGATTTAATTATGTCAAGTTATGCAAATCATCTACAGAATTCTTACGGATATATGGCGGGAGTTTTCTTTTCAGTTGATTGACCATTATTTCTTTTTACTTATCGAATTCTGTAATCTTACTACCATTGTATTCCACTCATGATGAAAATTAAAAATGGTTTATCTAAAAACGCGAAATCTCGCCTAGGCTACTTTGCTCGCACAATACTAAAACTATAACCCTAAACAAATTTGACGAAACCTTTCAGCTGAGAATAAAAGGAATAAAGTAAATTCTTTCTCGGTGAAACATTTTTCATTTTGTTCTACGATAATATATTCAAGAAAATATTTTGCATACCGTCCATTCCAACTAAATGCTGCTGTAAAATATGATTAGTTAAATTAATTTAAGATTAAAAAAAACTCATATTCTTACAAATTCATACAAAACAATAAAAAATTTTACCTTGTATAACGTTATCCAAGTTTGTTAATCCAGTTTTCGCTTTCACCATTTTCAATCAACTCATATTTTAGAAGGAAATAAGGAAAACTAATATTATTTTGAGAAGCTCGAGAATACTACTAAGGGACGAATTAATTTCTGTAGCTGAAAGCAAACTAAGACTCATCGATTGCGTTAATAAATACTCAGAACAAACTGCCTGTGTTTATGTCAACAGACACACTTGGAACGCAACGTGGCAATGTTTTAGTTTCATCGGCAGTTTTGTAAATCACCACAAGGTAGCGTATTCGAGCGCTGGAGTTCCGAATATCATTCTTCCGTGTTCTATCAATTCTATTTATTTTATTTCTCGCGATTGTTGATCGTCTGCTACGATCAACGCCCGCTGTTGCTAGGATATCCACCAGTCACATGGTTTGGTTTATGAGCAGCAAAAGGGTTGCCATAGCTCGGTCTATTCTTATTTTTAATCTATGGAAAAAACAAATGTTTTCATTTCGTTAGGAAATGTAAAAGCATAATGGTAAGCTTAAAATTATGTTGCAAACAAAATAAATCAATTAATTTTTGAGTGGTCAAATGTAGGTCAAATATAGTTTTGATTGAAAAAATTTGCACTAAATAAATTGTCTGTTTTATAAAACTGAGTCGAAATAATTAAGAGGCAAATATGCACATCTGTATTAGAGAATCTACCATCCCTGAAAGGTAATAGATGTGTTCAATTCTGCCTGTAAACCGGAAATTAGCCTTTCCAAATAATCGGTAGTCTGACAGTAGTAAAGCTGAAAGTCTTTCTGTCAGGATCTCTGTGACGCGCATAGCGCCTAGACCGTTGTGCCGATTTTCATGACATTTGGCACGGAATTAGTTTGTCGAATGGGGATGTGCATCTCGAAGCGATTTTTCAAAAATTCGATATTGTTCTTTTTCTATTCCAATTTTAAGAAAAATTTTCCGAGCAAATCATCACAAAGTGGAAGAGTAAATTACGAAATTATTATAACTTGGAACCGTAACATGGGCGAGCAAATGAACATAGCAAATTAGTGAGAAATTCATCATCCATTATTTTTAAATGTACAGGCGAATCAAATAACCTTTTAATTTTCTACTACGGGCAAGGAAGTGCGGGTACCACTAGTACTGTTTGACCGCGGATTGTATGTAATTTGGCAATCTGCCAAGTAAAGACGATTCCATCTGAATGAATCTAGCAGGGGAGAAGGGAAAATAACGATGGGATTTTTATGCACGCGTTTTATAATGTCACTAGTGCCTTATTCATTTATTGCATTCTCTAAAAAAAAAAAAAAGGGAAAACAAAAATAGTTACCATGGAAACAACAAGAAGGGAAGAAAATATTTTCATTTCGTTCAGGAATGTAAAAGCAAAAAGGTAAGCTCAAAACTTTGCTGAGAATAAATAAATCAATTAATTTTTGCCGTGAGAATATGGATCGAATATACTTTAGATTAAAAAAATGCTGCTGCGAGCAAATTTTCATTTGTACAAAACTATGGCTAAATAATGGAGAGGCAAAAGTGCACATCTGAAACAAACCAACCAACATCCCTATAAACTAATAGATACGTCCATTTCCACCTATAAGCCGGATATTAGCCTTTCCATGTAATCGATGGTCAGACAGTAGTAGAATAAAAATTCAAAATCCACTGTAAAGTTAAAGAATAGAGGTTTCTACTGATATAAAACATGACTTTCCTTACGACAGGTTTAAGTTTCAAGGTCATTAACCGTGACTTTTGACCTTGAATATCTCAAAACATGCCCCCTTAGAATTTCTTAAAAAAATATATGTTATAGCTCTGACACTATTCTTCCACTACACCAAAACTTAGACTGGGATCGCAATGGCAAGGTACTGAAAAAAAAATCAAGAATGTTCACACATTGTGGAATTCCATATGTCAAGTCAGTCACCTTCTTAACCTCCTCAGCATTTCCGATTTTAATGAAATTTCGTGTGAAGGACACACACAAGATAAGTAATCCTGCCATTTTTCAGAATTCTACTTGAAAAATGTTACGAAATACAGGGCTGTTAAAAACTTTAAAAGTGCAAAATAAACGGAAAGTTGTGACATGCAAATGACCGTACCTTCTATCCTAATTACAAAAGAATAAAAATTTTAAAAACCATTCTTTAAGTTTCAAGGTCATTCACAGTGACTTTTGACCTTGAATGTCACAAAATATGCCCCCTTAGATTTTTTTAGTACCTTGCCGTTGCGATCCCAGTCTAAGTTTTGGTGTAGGGGAAGAATAGTGTTGGAGCTATAAACTCTATTTTTTTAAAGAAAATCTAAGCGGGCATGTTTTGATATATTCAAGGTCAAAAGTCACAGTGAATGACCTGGAAACTTAAACCTGTCGTAAGAAAGTCATGTTTTACATCAATAGGAGGCTCTATTCTTTAGCTTTACAACGGTTTTTGAGTTTTTATTCTACTATGATTAAAAGAGAAGTTACAGTCATTTGAATATCACAACTTTTCGTTTTTTCGTACTTTTTTAGTTTTTTAACAGCCCTACATTTCGTAAAATTTTTAAAGTAGAATTCTAAAAATTGGCAGGATTACTTACCTTAACATATGTGTCCTTCACACCTATTGTCGTTAAAATCGGAAATGGTGAGGTCAAAAACTTTTTTTTTTCGATTGATTTGACGTGGAATTTCCCCCCTATATCTTCTGATTTTGAACATTTTTGCAACTGAAAGTATGCTGCTTGGACTGACGGTTACGAAAATAGAGGTTTTGCAGTTGTATTAACGCACTCGTGATAAAATCGCATTTAAAAAAAAATGTATTCATCTTTAAAATTTTCAACTCCAACATTCAATTTCCAGACATATTTAATAAGGATTATTATTACTGTCTAATTCTTTTCCCATTTAAAAACTGTTGCGTTTTTTAACCGGCTTCAAAAAGGAGCGGTTATCAATTCATACCGTATGTATGTTTTTTTTTTTTGTTTGTCCACTCTTAGCGTCTCACCTAGTGAACCGATTTTGATGATTCTTTTTTTTAATGGATAAGGATGGCTCAACTTAGGTCCCATTACTTTGTTTGACCATATTTGTTCTTTAGAAAAAAAGTTATGGGCAAAACATAGTAAATTTTATGCAATTTCCCTATTAAATGATTAAAATGATATTGTAGTGAAGTTCGCACTTTTCATCCGTGGAAAACGGTGGCTCAGTGGTAGAATTCTCGCCTCCCACACAAGCGACCCGGGTTCAAATCTCGACTAGAACAAAGTGAATTTTACTAAAATTTCGTTTCTACTGTTTCCCGTATTTTCTCGAAACTTCTATTAATTTCTGTATCTTTCCAAGTCTGGAAAGTTCCAGCACTTTCTCAAGTTGTATATACGGAGATGTAACGTTTATTCGTAGTTCTGAATAAAGATCTCGAGTTGAGACTAACGAGTATCGCTTCATTTGGCTTTCACATTGTCTTCGCTATCTTCATCTACGCGACAAAATGAAATTCATTGTTATAAAAGTTTGGTGCCATATAACATTAATAGTAATTGTAATGATAATTTTGAATGAAGGCTTCTCTGAAGCAAGCATCAAATTTCTTCAAGGGATACTTCGATAATGGGGAATCTGGCGCTGTCGTCTCATTTTTGGCGTAAATAATTTTATTTTAGTAACCCTGCTGATTTATAGTAACCCTATGTGAATTATCAAAATCTTCCTTTCTTCAGTGCTATTGCTCCATAGTAGGGGTAAACCTAACCTGGAAGCGAGGTGATGCAGTGATTAGGATCTGCTTAGCCTTCACAATGCTACCATTAGGTTTGACTCAACTACTCTGTAGTATTTTTTTATCGTTATCACCTATGCCGATAACAGATGATCGGGGCTAAGTAATAAGAAAATACAGAATTGCATCATGAGCAACTTAGATGCTGTGGAATGTAAATTAGTTAGGAAAAACATAATACTTAAATGGTTATAATTAAATTAACTACACATGATTTCTAGAGAGGAACAAAGATAAGTTTTTAGTGCCAATCGCTTAAAGTTTAACGCGTGTCAATAGTTTTTTTTTTTTTTTTTTTTTTTTTTATAGAGCATTTTTAAGAAAAAAATGTGAAGTTTCGTGATGGTAACTTCTTATTATCTGAAATACTACATTTACACTAAAAAGAATGAAATAAAAAAATTTTGAAAAAAAAAATAGAACCGACTTCAAAATTGCTCTAAAAAGTTGCCCCCCTCCGCCCCCCCCCATAAATCCGCCCATGCATATTCGTTTACCTTCCCGCCCGTTGCCGTCGCTTGCATGTTGCCTGTTGTAAATTGGCTCCATAAAAATGTTTAATTTTAGAAATGCAAATAGCTAATTGTTTATCTTGCTATTTAAACCTTATAAGCTAAGGCCCCTATATATCTTAAGCCCCTATTTAGAAAGCAGCTCTATTATAAACAGATGCACAACAACATGATGCAATAAATCTAAGCACCTGTGAAAAAAATAGGTTTTTTTTTTCTTAAATCGAAAACACCCTGAACAATGAAAATTACTCTCTTTTGGTTTATGACAGGACATCAAAGAACAGGCTGCAAGCTACTGAGAACATCTTATTGTTTAGAAACCTAAAAGATTTTCAACTTAGAGTGGAATTTCAAAGTAACGTTATTGAATTTAGGGAAGGAAGTGTCCGTAAATTATGTTACACTTTTTCCATTCATTTTGACCCCCCTCCCCCCTGTCGGTGCCACAATTCAGCTTACCCCTCTCTTCCCTTTGTCACATGTCAAGCTATTTCCCATAAGCATGTTGTTATAAAACATTGTGATGTCACACTTCTTGCTACCCCCGCCCTCCTCTTTGTCACAATGTCACGAATCCCTGACTCGAAGTGTAGCCAAGAGTGTCACCGTGACCTCGTAAAAATTTCTTTATTAGGCAAATTTTGTCTTACGGTTCGGCAAATGTATCATCGTCCGGCGAAACTTGCAGTTCTGTTGGGCCAAATTATCATCATTTGGCGAAATTTGAAGCTCCATTCGGCCAATTGAAAATTTCCGCCCTCCCAAAATATTTGTGTTCGGGGCGGCTTTGAGTGCGACATCATTTGTGGATGGTCCCTAATGGCGATTTTTAGCGATTACTAGCATTCCCGTACCTGGCATTGCTCGGGTAATGGAATTAGCAGGAGTTAACAGTGCTTGGTGCACCTAATTTCGAAAATCCCCTATAATATTTACTTATTACCTATAACTTTTTCTAATTTGGAGAGGATCCCGGGGACCCTGGACTCCTTATATATATATGCCCTTGTCCTTAACCGATCTTTAACTGTTATTAACGATCCTTTTAAAGTATTGATTATCTTTGCAAATACAGGTCATCCATATTTTATTGTTATACCTATGTTTAAGCTAGAACTTCTTTGTATACAACATTTTTAGTTTTTTTTTCTGGTGCTAAAATTATTAAACTTCTTGGTGAACTGGCTTTGGAGCAAGCTACATAACATTGGTCGTGTGAAAAAAAGTCTTCTCTTAAATCGATCCCTGCTACTTTTAATGTCTGTCCTTGTGACTTATTAATGGTTATTGCAAAGCAAACTTTAACAGGAAACTGCACTCTTCTAAATTCAAAAGAATAGTCCGCCTGTGATGATGTTCTTAAAAACTTCGTTTCTAGTTTTGAAAAAATAAAAGCAAAAGACAGAAACATTATGATTTGAGTTGAGAAAAGCCTCGAAGAATCACGTGAGAAACAAAAACAATATCAAATTTATAGTTCGCTATCGACCAAAAGTTGAGATGAAGTACTGAATAATGATTTGAACGGAGGAAAGCCTTCGAAAATAAGGGATTTGAATTTCAATGACAGGTTTTTAATTTCGCATAAATTAAGGGGTTTTAATTAATTTCTCCTGAACTAATTGAGATTTCGAAAAATCCTTTCTTAGTGGTTACTTTTGTAATCATGCGGACATGCTTGCCAAATTTCAAGTCTGAAGCTTCAGCGGTTTCGGCTGTGCGTTGATATATATATATATATATATATATATATATATATATATATATATATATATATATATATATATATATATATATATATATATATATATATATATATGTATATCTTAATATATAAAAATCAATGTCCTGAGATAACATATATATAGACATATATATATATATATATATATATATATATATATATATATATATATATATATATATATATATATATATATATATATATATATATATATATATATATATATATATATATATATATATATATATATATATATATATATGTCTATATATATGTTATCTCAGGACATTGATTTTTATATATTAAGATATACATATATATATATATATATATATATATATATATATATATATGTATATATATATATCAACGCACAGCCGAAACCGCTGATACCTCAGACTTGAAATTTGGCAGGCATGTCCGCATGATTACGAAAGTAACCACTAAGAAAGGATTTTTCGAAATCTCAATTAGTTCGGGAGAAATTAATTAAAACCCCTCAATTTCTGCGAAATTAAAACCTGTAATTAAAATTCAAATCCCTTATTTTCGAAGGCTTTCCTCCATTCAAATCATTATTCAGTACTTCATCTCAACTTTTGGTCGATAGCGAACTATAAATTTGATATTGTTTTTGTTTCTCACATGATTCTTCGAGGCTTTTCTTAAGTCAAATAATTCGCATATAACTTTCAGTATTACAGATCGGACCCTTTTTTTCTTACTCTGTGTAAATTTTGTTGGCAAGCTGTTTTGCTATTCAATTTTTATTTTTTAAATAACATCATTTGTTTCTTGCAAATGTAATTAGAAAGGTTTAATTTGTTATTTTGTTTGATTTTATAATAAAACTTACTTTTTTAAAAACTCATTGAGGATGGAGCACATCAATGTGAACGGAACTATTCTTCCTCATCATGTCGTTAATATTACAGGTGATGGTGCATGTCTTTTCCGATCTCTTTCGTTTTTATTGTATAATAGTGAAGCTATGTTTAATGAAATTCGTGCTACCATAGTTAATTACGTTTATAATCATTGGGATCAATTTTCTATTATGTCACGTGATAAACACGGTAATAATTATGAAAGCTCCGAAGATTACTTAGTGGATATGTCGCAGGTTCATGTTTTTGGTGGATTCTGTGAATTATTCGCTGCTGGAGACATTTTTCAGTTCTTATTTGAAGTTTATTTTGAAGGCAAATTTTATGCAAAATTTGGAAATGACACTTTTCCGGTGAGAAGACTGAAATTTAGTGGTGATCTTTCGAATGGACACTTTGATGTTTACATACCGGTAAATGAAGCCAGTATAGTCTCTGAAAGTAACACAGAATCACTTCATAATACCACTGATTTTGAAAACACTAAGGAAAAAAGGAAAAAAAAAAGACGAGCCAGATTTTCAAATGCTACACGGAAAAAGCAGTTGAAAACTGCAGTCAAAAAATATCAACAAAGTCACCCAGAAACTTTAGCTGCTGTGAAGAAATATCAAACAAGTCACCCAGAAGCTTTAGCTGCTGCTGTCAAGAAATATCAAACAAGTCACCCAGAAGCTGTAGCTGCTGCTGTCAAGAAATATCAAACAAGTCACCCAGAAACTTTAGCTGCATCAGTCAAAAAATATAAAAACAAAAGCCCAGAAGCTCAGAGATCTGCTCAAAAAAATTATGAGAAACAAAATCCTGGTTTACGAACTGAACGCCGTTTACGTCCATGGAACACGAAAACCTACTCAGGTTTTGCATATGATTGTAATATAGAATATGAAAATGATATTGGTACTATGGACAATAAATGCCCAATGTGCCATGCAAAAAAGTTTAAACGTGAAAGCCCAGGTTTGTGCTGCAGCGGGGGTAAAGTACAGCTTCCACCACTACCACCTCCACCAGAACCACTGTATAGTTTGCTCATGGGCCATCATCCAGATCACCGCCATTTTATTGATCGTATTCGGCAATACAACGGATGTTTTCAAATGACATCGTTTGGAGCCAAGCAAATTAAGGAGACTGGTTTCATGCCAACATTCAAAGTTCAAGGACAAGTTTATCATTTGTGTGGAAGTTTGCTCCCAGAAACAGAGCAACAGGCTCAATTCTTACAGGTATATTTCGTAGGTGATGATGAAAAAGAAGCTCACATAAGGTCACACAACTATCCTGGTGTCAAGCCAGACTTGGTAAAGCAACTTCAACATATGCTGCATGAAGTAAATAATTACATCAAGGACTTAAAAACTGCGTTAGATAAGGTGCCACTTGAGTGTCGAAATTTTCAAGTAATGATTCACGCAGATCGTATGCCTGCCAATGCACATAAAGGACGTTTCAATGCACCATCAGCCAACGAGGTGGCTCTGGTGATTGTAGGACAGCAGTTTCAGCAGAGAGACATCATCCTTGAAAGCCGCAATGCAAAACAGCAACGAATAAGCGAACTCCACAGGGCATATGATGCCCTGCAATATCCTCTCATGTTTTGCTATGGGGAAGATGGATATTCAGTTGATGTACTTCAGCAAGATACTGCTGATAAGTTGGGGCGTACTACTAAATTACCTGCCAAGAAAACTGTTTCTGCAGCTCAGTTTTATTCCTGGCGTATAATGTTACGAGATACAGAAGAAAATTATCTGCTACGCTACTGTGCTCTTCTAAGTCAATTCTTAGTTGATGAGTATGCTAAGATAGAAACTGAAAAACTGAATTTTCTCAAATACAATCAAAGCAAACTGAGATCAGAGGAATACAATCATTTAAGAGATGAAGTAGGAAGGTATGACGCTGATCAAATAGGACAGAGAGTGGTATTACCATCATCGTTTATCGGTGGACCCCGTTACATGCACGAAAGAGCTCAAGATGCCATGTCACATGTACGTCATTATGGAAGTTCAGATTTATTTATAACTTTCACGTGTAACCCAAAATGGAAAGAGATTCAGCGAGAATTGTATCCCGGACAGAAGCATTATCAACGTCATGACATCATTGCGAGAGTTTTCCATATGAAAGTGAAGGAGTTTATGGATCTTATAGTTAAAGGACAAGTTTTTGGTAAAGTTCGGTGTCACATGTTATCTGTAGAGTGGCAAAAACGAGGGTTGCCCCATATTCATTGCCTGCTGTGGCTGGAAGAAGCCATTACTGCTGATATGGTTGATAAAGTTGTGTGTGCTGAAATTCCAGATGTTGATCGTGATCCCCTTCTCTATGATATTGTTAAGGCTAATATGATTCATGGGCCATGCGGAAGTGTAAATACATTTTCTCCTTGCATGAAAGATGGTTGCTGCACAAAACGATATCCTCGCTCTTTCGTCCAAGAAACGCAGAGGGGACAAGATGGTTATCCTTTGTATCGTAGGAGAACTCCAGAGGACGGTGGTTTCACAGTTAATCTTAAAGGATTTCAGTTAGATAACAGATGGGTTGTACCATACAATTCCGTTTTGTTGCGTACTTTTGAATCTCATATCAATGTTGTGATAACGAATTCCGTAAAATCCATAAAGTATGTTTGCAAATACATCACTAAAGGAAATGATCAAGCAGCCTTCATTTTAAAGAATGATAAAGATATTGATGAGATAGAGATATACGAATCTGGCAGATATATCAGCAGTTCAGAAGCAGTGTGGAAAATATTGGGATTTCCTATTCATGAGAGATACCCTGCAGTAATTCATCTTGCTGTGCATCTGGAAAATGGCCAACGTGTTTACTTCACCGCACATAATATTCATAACAAAGTTGTAAAACCTCCAGAGACAACACTTTCGGCATTCTTCAACCTTTGCAAAATTGATGAGTTTGCCAGAACACTTCTGTATGTTGAAGTTCCCTCGTATTATGTGTGGCAACAGAGTAAGAAGTTTACAAGACGTAGGCGTGGAGAGAATATTGATCAATGGCCAGGGATAAAGAAAGATTCTGCTTTAGGACGCGTTTACACAATTCATCCTAACAATGTTGAGTGTTACCACCTACGCCTCCTCCTCCATCATGTTAGAGGTCCAACATCTTTTTCTTATTTAAAAACTGTAAGCAATGTTGAATACCCTACATTCAAAGCTGCATGCATGGCAATGAGATTGCTCGAGGATGATAAACAGTGGCAATACACTATTGAGGAAGCTATTTTAAGCAGCTCATCATTCAAACTGCGAGAACTTTTTTCAGTGATCTTGGTATTTTGTCATCCCTCTGATCCACGAAGCCTTTGGGAAAAGTACAAGGACAGTTTTTCAGAAGACATCCAGTTTCAGCATGAAAGACAACTGCAAGACTCCGCTCTTTCAACTAAGGACAAAGCGTACAACCAATGCTTGATTCTGATTGAAGACAGTGTTCAGACTCTGGGAGGTCAGCGCTTAATGGAGTATGGTTTACCTCAGCCTGAGCGATTTGAGACTAATTTGCAAAACAGAGAATACATGCGAGAAACAAATTTTAATCTTGAAGATTTGAAGAACAAAGTACATAATGCTGAAGCCTCTCTAACAGGCGAACAGTCCAGCGTATCTCAAAAGGTCCTCAACAGCCTCGAGTCTGGTACAGGCCAAATATGTTTCTTGGATTCACCTGGTAGCACTGGAAAAACATTGCTCTTAAGTTTACTTCTTTCAAAGGTCAGAAGCAATAAAGGCATTGCCTTGGCAACTGCATCATCTGGAATAGCTGCAACGTTATTGGAGGGTGGAAAGACAGCTCATTCTGCTTTTAGATTACCCCTTAACCTCAATTACTCAGAGAATCCTACGTGCAATATTAAAAAACAGAGTAATTTGGCTAAGGTTTTACGTGATTGTAAACTCATTATCTGGGATGAGAGTACTATGGCTCATAAAGCAGGATTCGAGGCTCTTAATGCAACTCTCAAAGATCTAAGAAATTCTGAGGAAGTAATGGGTGGAGTAACTGTTCTACTAGCAGGAGATTTTCGGCAAACATTACCGGTTGTACCTAGAGGAACACGTGCAAATGAAGTTAACGCATGCAAATCGTCGTATCTATGGCCTAAAGTGCAGAAACTTCGTTTGAGTAAAAATATGAGAGTTCATTTACATGGAGATGCGTCAGCGGAATTGTTTTCTAATCTTCTCCTTAAAATAGGAGACGGATTATATCCTGAATGTTCTGGCAAAATTATTATACTCCACGCACTCGCTACGGTAGTCACGGAATTGCCAGATCTCATCGCCAAGATTTATCCTGATGTTGCTGATATAAAAAATAAGCCCATTGAATGGTTGTGCGAGCGTGCCATCTTATCTCCAAAAAATGATACAGCCGCAGAAGTCAACAGCATCTTATTGAAGTCGTTTAGTGGAGAAGATATTTACTACAAATCTTTTGATACAACAACAAATCGTGATGATGCAGTGCAGTATCCAAAAGAGTTTCTTAATACCTTAGACCCTCCAGGTTTTCCACCTCGCCTACTTCACCTGAAAGCTGGAACACCAGTAATGCTACTACGAAACCTTAGTCCACCAAAGTTATGCAATGGCACCAGACTACAAGTGATTAGACTTAATAAGTATGTAATCGAAGCTACGATAATGACTGGATGTGCTCGAGGAGAGTTGGTTTTAATACCCCGCATTCCGTTAATTCCGACGGACTACCCTTTTGAATTTAGAAGAGTACAGTTTCCTGTAAAAGTTTGCTTTGGAATAACCATTAATAAGTCGCAAGGGCAGACGTTAAAAGTAGCAGGGATCGATTTAAGAGAAGACTGTTTTTCACACGGCCAATTTTATGTAGCTTGCTCCAGAGTCAGTTCATCAAGCAGTTTAATAATTTTAGCACCAGAAAAAACCCCCAAAAATGTTGTATACAAAGAAGTTCTTGCTTAAACACACAGGCATAACAATAAAATGTGGATGGTCTGCGTTTTAAAAGAAAATCAATACTTTAAAATGATCGTTAATGACAGCTAAGGATCGGTTTAGGCCAAGGGCATATATATAAGGAGTCCAGGGGCCCCGGGACCCTCCCAAAATTAGAAAAATATAGGTAATAAGTAATTATTATAGGAGATTTTAGTTACTAGGTGCACCAAACACTGTTTTCCCCAGCTAATTCCATTACCCGAGCAATGCCGGGTACGGGAATGCTAGTATATATATGTTATCTTAGGACATTGATTTTTATATATTAAGATATACATATTGTTACCGAATATTATTTTACGCTGCAGGGTTGACGAGAGGTCATGTCAGCCAAGTCGAAAACTAGGGGCCCGGCTCAAAATCGGAGTAGTATAAATTTTGCGAATTCGAGGGGTGGAGGGGCCCGCCGACCAAACTGACAAAGAACTTGCCTTAAATTTGCAGGATTGTTAAAAGAAAAGGAAACGAGCTGATGTGTGCATCACATGACTTCCTTTTACTCTAATTTAATGTCATTTCCTCATTATTGGCAATTTTAATGTGATTCAATTGTTTACTCTCTAAATATCACCAACAGTGGCCATATTGAAACCAAATTAAAAAAAAACACCAACAAAACTTGGCGACCAAAAGACTGACGATGTATCGCCAAGTGTCCGACAAATTATAACACCACTTGAGTTTACATCGAAATTAATAATGATTTCCCCTGAAAAAAGGGCAAAAGACCCCCTAACGGACATCCGAATGCAACTAAAATTGAAGGTGCACAACTAGGCCCCACTAGGAGTCTACGTACCAAATTTCAACTTTCTAGAGCATACCGATTTTGTGTTATGCTAGATACATACACACATACGCACATACATACGTACATACAGACGTCACGAGAAAATTCGTTGTAATTAACTCGGGGGTCGTCAAAATGGATATTTCGGGTGTCTGTAGATTCCTAGGCATATATCCACGTGTGGTCGGGTCGAAAAAGAAACCCAACATTCATTCGGGGGTGAGACAAATGGAAATTAAGGCCGATTTTTGAGTGAAAATTTTTTCGCGAATACAATACAATAAACTCCCGATTATCCGCGGAATTGGGTGGCACAAGTGAAAAAACTAAAATGGGGGACAAATCAGGTAAAAATTGTCCTATCTCAAATTCTTAACTGTATTGATGCATAACACTTTCTGCAAACAGTGAAAATAAATATATATATAGAGTACAGTACAAATGTTTTGTATTTTTGCACAACAGGACTTAACATCAATAACAAACAAGTGTATGTACGATGAAGAACGCACAATAATAATAATAATAATAATAATAATAATAATAATAAAATTAAATCAAATCAATCAATCAAGCAAAAACAACTGAGTGTAAATTTACAATTTTTCAAAAAAAAAAAAAGAAAAACAGACACTGGTATTCGCTTTTTACTGCGAAAATACATGTTCGTGATTGTTGATTAATTCGCGGATAATCGGGAGTCTACTAAACTTCCTTTTTTGTAAAAGGAAGTAAAAAGCAACCATTTTGTTTATCAGAATTTGAAAATGTTCACCCTGAAACTCAACACGAGCGATATTGAAGACAGGGGCGTAGCTAAGGGGGGGGTTTTGGGGACAAAACCCCCCCGAAAAGTTAGTCTCAAAAAAAAAAGAGAAAAAGAAGAGAGAAGAGAAAGAAAAAAAAAAGAAAAGGAAAAATTCCAAGCGATTATACATATATATATATATATACATATATATATATATATATATATATATATATATATATATACACACACACACACATATATATATATATATATATATATATATATATAAAAGAAGTAACCCCCCCCGAAAGTCGGGTCTAGCTACGCCACTGATTGAAGAGATAAGATAACTCGCTCTGCTTTCTCAGCAGATGTCTGTCGGGGAGACTCGAATACTGACCTGTTTACAGGCCTGCGTGCTCTTAGAAATCAGTGTCATATGACCTACAACAAGCAGTTATTGGAGGATAACTCAAGTTTGAGTTCAGGGACGCTCCAAACGTAAATTTTGAGCAGCGCAGAAGTTCTCAATTTGCCGAATGGAACTCCCAATTTTGTTGAATGATAAAATATGTATTTGCACATCTTATAGAAAGGGACCAGTTGAGCATTGAAAAACTGCAACATTGCAACTATGTCTCCAAATTTGCCGAATCGCCGGACAACATTTGCTGAATAAGAGCAATTTTTTTTTTTTTTTTTTTTTTTTGAGCAATCACGATTGCTTATTGCTTTCATTTGGCGGTTTTGATGTCTTATGATTTTATTTTCCCGCCAGCACCCTCTGCAGCATCACCGTCCACCGGCTCCTCACGATGCTGCTCCTATAACGAAAACCGTCTCCAGGTTGCATCCATATGCTACAAACACGCGTATACATACACAACTACACACACACTCGCGAGCGTACACACAAATACATACACCTACACACATACACAAAAACATGCACACACACAAACACACACTCAAACACATACATACAGATACCTACACATACATACAGACATCTACACATACACACACTTACACACAACTACACACACACTCATCACACTCATGCCTACACACAACTACGCCCACACTCATGCCTGCACACAGACACAAACACATATGCCTACACACACATACACATACCCCACCACACACAACTACCCACACACTCATACCTGCACACAGACACAAACACACATGCCTACACACATACACAAACACACATGCCTACACACAGACACAAACACACATGCCTACACACATACACATACACCCTACACACAAATACACATACACCCCACACATAAACACACACGCCTACATACACACACATTCGTGATTGCGAAAAACATAATTTGAATTCAAGAGGTCAAAATTCAAATTATTTTTTTTTTTTACGTTACAGTGACTTTTTAGTTGAGTTCGATGTGCAGGGGCGTGCACAGACATTTTAGGGCCTGTCGCAAATGACTTTTTCGGGCCCCCTCCATATTATCTACCCCTACGTCCTTACATATTACCATAACCCCCACCCCTCATTTTAAAAATCTTAGGCCCCCTTCAGGCTCGGGCCAACAGGAGTCCCTTCTCCCCCCTAGTGTACGCCCCTGTCGATGTAAAAGTACGTTTGATAAGAAATCTTGAAATAGCAGAATTTCTATTTCTTCAAAAAATAACTTTTTTAAAAAAAATGTTTGCTCGTCCGTCAGTTCTGGAGCTACAATTTTGCCGAGTCAGGGTAAAACCATGACACAGTCTCCCTTACACACCTTTCTTCAAGATTTACTGCCGAGTTCCGACGGGGAAAAAAAGAAAAATTAATTTGAATTTTGACAATTCAAATTATGTTTTTCGAAATCACGAGCGTGTGTATGTAGGCGTGTGTGCTTGTGTGTGGGGGGAATGTGTGTTTGTGTGTAGGGGGCATGTGTATGTGTGTGTAGGCATATGTGTTTATGTCTGTGTGCGGGTATAAATGTGTGGGTAGTTGTGTGTATGAATGTGTGTGTGGGGGGGGAGGTATGCGTATGTGTGTGTAGGCATATGTGTTTGTGTCTGTGTGCAGGCATGAATGTGTGGGTAGTTGTGTTTATGTGTGTGTGTACGTTTTTGTGTGTGTGTGTGTATGTATGTGTGTATATGTTTGTGTGTGTGTGTATGTGTGTGTATGTATGTGTGTGGTGTGCGTGTGTGTGTGTGTAGTTGTATGTGTATGTGTGCGCGTGTGTGTGTAGTTGTGTATGTATGCGCGTTAGGGTGCGTCTTATTTTTGAAGATGTTATTTTTTCATGAGGCACCCTCTCATTTTGTTCCTTTGGATGAAAAAAAAAATTCACATATCTTAAAAATAAAAATTTAATAAAATTTAGAGGTTGCTACCATTGCTGCAAAATTTGATTTTTTTTTTTGCATTGATTATTAAAATATTTATGTTATATTTTTGTTATTAATTTAATTAGTAATAAATTAGATTGTTACTGACTTTGAAATTATTTCATATTTTATTAAATCATTTTAATTAACTGTAGCCACAAGCAACTCTCAACCTCTTAACTGTTGATTAGCAACTCAAAGAAATACAAGTTGTCAGTCAAACTCAAAAAGAAAATTAAAACAGTTCTATTTCAATAATCAAAAACAAAATTATTGGAATCAATCATTAGATTATTTGCTTGACCTTGCTCTTGCTGATACTTGACGCAAGATTTCACTTCCAGGCGAGAAGTTATTTCTAACTGAAAGAAAATTAGGAGGACAAGGCGAAATTGGTAACAAATAAATCTCTATTTAAAAAGGCAACAGAACTTGCGTGAAAAGAAGGAATTTTGAAAGAAAGAAAATCATGAAAAAATCTAAAAACTGAAGTGAAAGTTTTTTTTTTTTTTTTAAGCCTTTGTTGTAACGACTGATTCTGAAGAACAAGAATTTGTAATAAAGTTTATCTAGATATGGTTTTTTATTGTTGAAAAGCATTTTCACTTACAAGAATGAATTTGTTGCTTCAAGTAATTTTATTTGACATCTACGTGTCATTTCTCAAGAGACTCTGACTCCAATTTTGTATCTTTCTTAAAGAAACCTAAAAGAACAACTCTTCCAATGAAACAGTAAACAGCAGATGTTGTAGAACTAAAACCAAAGGAAAAGTAATAGAGGATTTCATTACTAACATTCAAATTTTTCATCATAAAGGTCTTTTCATCAAGTTTTTTTTGAAGAGATACTATCAAATAGTTTGGATGATGAGTAGCAATCAGAAAAAGGCTTGTATATTTTACATTGCTAAAAACAAATGGAAAGAAATTACAATATTGGTGAGTGTAAAAGACTGAAATTGTAAACCAATGATATGAAAGGCGTAGTGGAACTTTTGCATGATTTTTGTTTGACATTATTACACAACATAGCAACCATGAAATGCTTATTATTTTTTTGTATGTATCGGAAATAAGCATTTGGGTTATGTTTCTACCTTAACCAACCCAATTTCATGTTGATGTCAAATTCTGCAATAGAAAATTGGGAATATATTTTTACTCTATTTTTTCACAATGAAGGTAATTTTAATCGCTGGTAGCAACCTCTAAATTTTGTTCAAATTCTATGAAACTTTTAAGTGGGTGTTTTTTCATCAAAAGGAAGCAATAAAGGGGTGCCCCATAAGAAGTTCAAATTTTTTTCAAAAAGTGCATTATAAGACGGACCCTAATTGCGCGTGTGTGTAGGACATGAATGCAACCTGGAGACGGCTTTCGCTATAAGAGCAGCATCGTGAGGAGCCGGTCGACGGTGATGGTGCGGAGGGTGGCGGTGGGAAAATAAAATGATAACACGCCAAAAACAGTCAAGTGAGAACAATAAGCAATCGTGATTGCTCAAAAAAAAAAAAAAAAAAAAAAATGAAATTAGACCTATTGAATTCAAATTATGTTTTTCGCAATCACGAGTGTGTTTGCGTATGTAGGCGTGTGTGTTTATGTGTGTGTGTGTGGGGGGGGGGGTATGTGTGTTTGTGTGGTGGGGTATGTGTATGTGTAAGTAGGCATGTGTGTTTATGTCTGTGTGCAGGTATGAGTGTTTGGGTAGTTGTGTGTATGAGTGTTTTTGTGTGTGGGGGAAGGGAATGTGTATGTGTGTGTAGGCATATGTGTTTTGTCTGTGTGCTTATGCATGAGTATGTGGGTAGTTGTGTGTATATGTGTGTGTATGTGTAGGTGTCTGTATGTATGCGTGTGTGTATGTGTTTGTGTGTGTGTAGGTGTATGTGTGTGTATGTGTTTGTGTGTGTGTGTATGTATGCGCGTGTGTGTAGGATATGGATGCAACCTGGAGACGGTTTTCGCTATAGGAGCAGCATCGTGAGGAGCCGGTCGACGGTGATGGTGCAGAGGGTGCTGGCGGGAAAATAAAATGATAGCACGCCAAAACAGTCAAATGAAAGCAATAAGCAATCGGATTGCTCAAAAAAAAAAAAAAAAAAACCAGAAATGGGGTGGACATGCCTCCCAGAAGGGCCCCGGATCGCTCCTACCTAGATCCGACACTGACGTCAGTTGGCCCTCCCCCCCCTACATTGAATTTTAGAAACATAATGAAATTGGGCATTTTTTTACGTCTTTTGTTGTTTTCCCTATTAAATTATGACGGGCCTGCCGTTCACTATAGATATCACCAGGGCTGCGGAGTCGGAAAGAAAATGGCCGACTCCGACTCCTGGATTTTGAAACGCCCGACTCCGACTCCAACTCCGACTCCGAATTTTTTTTAATTTTTTTAATTGTATTTTTTCAACTCCCTCTCTCCATTCAAGGGAAGGGGGAAAACCTCTTAACACAGATTGAAATATTATTTCCTTTTTATGAAAATTTCCCATTTTGTGTTTTATTGTAAACCCAAGACGCCATACAACGTTAGAAATTCAATTTAAAAATCAAACTTTCCAATAGTTACGAGTTAAAAAGTGAGATGACTTAAAAATCCCTTTTAAAAATTTTAAAAAGGATTATCTGTAATTTCCCCCCATTTAATGTTTAACAAATAGATATTGATCAAATCGTGTGCTTTCAATTTTTGAAAGCTGTAACTTGAGAGAAAAAAAACCTTTTTTTCTAAATCCAAGTTCTTGAGAGGGGGTGGTTTGCCCCGGGTGACACCCATCTGGTAGATGACACTCAAAGTTAATTTCAGAGTTTATAAAAAAATATAAATACTTTAATTCTGAAAATTTTCACGAATATATTTTAAATTATATTTCATCAAAAAAATTTCAACGAAAATAGGGCACATATACGTCAGGAGCTAATTTTACATAAAACGCGGCGGTATACAAATTTGTACGAATAACTTTTACTATACCTATATTTCTTCTTCGCTAAATTTTTAATTTAAATTTTATTGGCTGCTTTAGAATTAACCTAAATATGAAGATTTTAAGATTAACTGCAATTCTTGAGTGTTGTAATCAAGAAATCATTTACTTATTTTGTTCCATACTTTTTAGTGAGAACCAAGCTTACAGAAATAGTCTTAATAAAGAAAAAAACATTAGATTATTTCATCGAATCTTTTGGATTCGTGCTTTCGCGCCAGAACTTCTTTGAATTTGCCGATCACACTTAAACGTTTCAACCTTAGCTACGGGTGTCGACTTACTAATTTGTTACGTTTCTTTTACTATTTTATAAGTGAGATCGAACAAAACACTATATTTCATTTTTATTTGAAAGTGATTACTTGAAAATGTTAGGCAACAAAACCGTTTGCTGACAGTTGCTATTAGTTAAGTTAAAAAGCAAGCAAACTAGGGGACGGCTACAGAAAGTTCGGTAAGCATTCAAGCTAGCTAATTGCTATAATGGCAGTTATTTTCTCATTAGTATCTTTTTATACATGTAATCGAACCAATTGGTAATCAGTTTTTAAAAAATGCAAGGAGAGTCAGTGAAAAGGAAAGAAAAAAAGCCCGGAGTCGGAGTCGGCATATTTTCTAACGACTCCGACTCCACAGCCCTGGATATCACGCTATGAGATGGGGAGGGGGGAATCATTAAATTGTGACAGTTTGTGACAAAGGGGTAGGAGGAGTGACGATAAACACCGCCATACAGTATGTGTGACATGACACAATATTTACAAAAATATTCTTTTCAAAAACAGCATGACAAGTGGCGAAAGGGGGGGGGGGGGGTGAGTTGAGACATTTCTGTGACAAAGGGGTGAGGGGAGGGCTAAATTTGTTGAAAAAAAGTGACATTTATGGACAGCCCCCAACCAGAAACAACCATCTGGAGCAGGGGAAGTTTCGTCATAAAGTTATTTCTGAACACAAATTACAACATTAGGTTTTGCAGTTAAACCCAAGGTTTCCAAGGTGTTCAGCCCTCCTTCCGCCCCCCCCCCCAATTGCTGCACTCCTAAGGGCTCCCATCTGAAGGGCATATTTTGTTTGCAGAGCTTATGAGTTTTGAATAATTATCGAGGTATTGTGATCGATACGTTTTATATTATTTATTCTCTCCCCCCTCACCCCTTCGTTTTTTCATAAGGTGGATTTAAAGATTTTTTAAAAATGATTTGTACTCAGATAAATAGCAATTTAAAATGATGGTAGTAAGTGAGCCAACTGTTCGTTTCTTCTACTTTTTGCTTCCTTTTACATAGTGTTACAAATTATGTAAATAGTAATTATTTTTGTGATTAATTTGTCGTAATCTAGCTAAATTCGGCGTTTATTAAATTATCTTTCATCTAAAATTATTGTAGTAACGTAACCTGTAAATAATTTCTTGTAATGAATGTACAGCCCCCGTACATTCGGCTGAAATATACGGTATCCCCTCATTTCTGAATGATAAAATTTGTGAATGAAAGAAATAAAATATCAGTCTATGATTTTCGAGAAGCATTTGGAATACTGTTGAAACTTTTCGATGTCGATCAAAAAAAAAAACTTTTTTTCTGAGGAAAAAACCCATTAAAACCGGTTTTTTTGGTTTAAACTAGGTTGTTTTGGTTTAAACAAGTTTATTTGGTTAAAACATTTTCTGTAAGAAGAACGATTTTATTTTTTGGAATGTTATGAATATTTAATGAATTAATTGTTAATGAACGTTTAGTATTCACATTTTTACCTAATTTCTTGATAATTTATTGAATAACTAAAAGTAAAATCTTGTAATTTCATTTCCTCATTCTATAGGAGAAATATTGTTTGAAAATCTTTAACTACTAAAAAACTATCATAAATTTAATACACCTTGGCTCAAATAAATAATCAAAGAAATTATTTACTGTGAGAGTTAAGAAATAATTATAAAACCAAGAGCAAAGTATTGTAAACCAATTTATCCACAATTATAGCTTTCTACGATAAATCTTTACTAATAATAAAATAGAAAGTATGTGTTTCTGGATGTCTGTGTCTCTGGATATCCGGATGTTGTTACGCGCATGGCGCCTAGACCGTTCTACCGATTTTCATGAAATTTGGCACGGAATTAGTTCGTAGCATAGGGATGAGCACCTCGAAGCGATTTTTCGAAAATTCAATTTTGTTTTATTTCTATTCCAATTTGAAGAACATTTTACCGAGCAAATTATAATAACGTGGGCGAATAAATTACGAAATTATAACGTGGAACCGTAACATGGGCGGGTAAATGAACATAGCAAATTAAGGAGAAATTCATCATCCATTATTTGTAAATATACAGCGAACCAAATAACCTTTTAATTTTCTGCTACGGGCAAAGCCGTGCAGGTACCGCTAGTACATTAATAAAAGTGGAATTAAAATCAAAAACACAAGGAATGGAAAGCATTTTGCAGTACCTACAAATGAATCACAAGTCTGATGCACTTTCATAATTTTTAAAATCAAAAGACCAACACATATTTTGTTTAAAGATTTAAAAAAAAGTTACAGATCATGTAATAACTTACGTACTGTATCATTGAAAAGACATACAAATAGGCTTTGAGAAAATTATTATGTTTTTCGTAGTAGACATTATTTCTCTTGGTTTAATGCGTTTAGGAATAAAATTTCTTTAAAAAATATTTTTAAAACTTTTTAATTAAATGCCTCAAATAAAAAGAGAAGTTCTAAAGTTTTTTCTCGATCCTTATGTATTTCTCATTTTTTACAATACAAATTTAATTAATGAAACTATTCTTTTGCCACATCTCAATAATAAAGACATTGTACTACTACATTTTTTTTCCAATCCTTATGTATTTCTCATTTTTTTACAATACAAATTTAAATAATGAAACCATTCTTTCGACATATGTCAATAATAAAGACATTGTACTATTGAAAATTATTTTTTTTTATTATTCTACAGTTCATACATCATTCTTGTATTATATTCGGATTGAAAAAGTTCTTTAAAATGTGAAAATTTGACATTAAATTTTGTTATAAGGGCACAGAGTTACACAGATATTTTCCGTTTTACAAATTTTATGACTCTTTTTTTTTTCTTTCCTTACTCTGACTGCATCTTCTATCGGGGATGCCAAAAAATGTGGGAAGCTTTTTGTTTTTCTTTTCATTTAAATATTCTATAGCGTTTAGATTTATATATACTACAGATCGCTTAAATGATACCTGATTTACCTCTATAAATCTTAAGTAACTAAGCAAATTAGGTAGCAAAATGAAGTTTTGGTGAAAATGTGCTTTTTTAACTAATTTGAAGTGAAAAAGAGAAACGAAAGAAAATTAAATGAATAGGATAAAGATGACAAACTACTTGGAATTTTTTCTCTCTCATTTTAGAAAGACATAGTTAGTCTTTCTTATATTTATAATAAGAAGAAAAGTTGCATTGATTTAAGAAAGAAAGGAAAAACTATTTAGCAAATTTGCGTTACATTAAAAAAAAAAAAAAAAAAAAAAAAAAAAAAAAAAAAAAAAAAAAAAAAAACGAGCTGATGTGTGCCTCACATGACTTCCTTTTACTCCAATTTCATGTCATTTTCCCATTTATGGTAATTTTAATGTGATTTAATAATTTACTCTCTAAATATTTCCTACAGTGGCCAAATTGAAACCAGATTTAAAATTTAAAAAAAAAAATCGCCCAATTTGTCGCCAAGTTGGCGACTAAAAGACTGGCGATATATCGCCAAATTATAACACCACTTGAGTTTACATCGAAATTAACAAGGATTTCCCCCAAAAAAGGGGCAAAAGACCCCCTTAGGAGCATCCGAATGCGACCAAAAAGGGAGGTGCACAACTAGACCCCACTAGGAGTCTACGTATCAAATTTCAACTTCCTAGGACATACCGTTCTTGAGTTATGAGACATACATACGTACAGACAGACGTCACGAGAAAATTCGTTGTAACTAATGGATATTTCGGGTGCCTGTACGTTCCTAGGCACTTATCCACGTGTGGTCGAGTCGAAAAAAAAAAAGCTCAACATTCATTCGAGGGTGAACAAAATGGAAATTAAGGTTGATTTTTGAGTGAAAATTTTTTTGCGAATACAATACTTCCTTTTTGCAAAAGGAAGTAAAAAGTTTGCAAATTTCTAATTTTTCTCCAAAGCTTTGCTGGTTACTTTGCATTAATTGGACTTATTACCTTCCAACCTTAGAGCAGGAATTAAAACGGAGCGAGTAAGTCTAATCACTTGTTTAGCAAAAGCTGAACTCAAGATCCCAGGTCATGTGACTCAACAATGACGAATGGTTGGCACGTTTTGCGTGAATCAAGCAAGATGAACCTGATTTCTTCCAATGCTTTGCTTTTAATCTGTCACGTGACTTGGGGTCTTAGTTTCATGAATGAAAGTCTTCACTCCTTCCATTTTATCTCTTCTCAATGCTTCTAATCATATGTAAAATTTATGGAAAAGAAATTTAGTTTCTCCAAAAAAAAAAAAAATAAATAAATAAATAAACAAATAAATAAATATAAAAAAACCCACATGGTTTAAAAAAAAAAAAAAGGTTTAAGCCATGGTTTAAAACAACGTGGTTTAAACCAAACAAGCCTCCGACATAGTCAGTGCTTCCGTCAGATTTTCACTGTGATGCGTCTCTCAGTTAATTTAAAAGGCATAGTTTTTTCGAAGTGGTAACATTGGTATAGTCCAGAATAATCATTATAGCCTAATGATGCTTCACTTTTGATTCCTGCTCATGAAGTTTGTAATTATCGTAATGATTTTTATTAAATCATCCTTTCATCATCTCATATCTTGCTCTGAAGCAACTGGATACCACATCTGATCAATTTCGCTTCTTTCATAAAGCCTATTGCTGAGAGTATGTTTATATATCGATATACATTTATGACCTAAATGCTTGTATTTCCCGAGATTGGTGGCCGTATCCGTTTTGAAGTACATCGGACGTGGGTATACGACTTTCTGTCTGATACATTCGGCAGCTTTTCTCAATTGAACTTTGTTTGTGTAATCGGGAATGAAACAGCAAATGACTCCGGTACTGTCACCATCACCTGGTGTTCTATTAGGAGGACCTATACGGGCTGTTGAGCATGAAGCACAATATATACCAGTGCTTCTGAACTCTCCCAAGAGGGATACCTTCTGCCAGGCTTCGTCGAGAGCTGTTAGACCAGTGATTTCGTCTTCTTCTGTTCTGTCGAAAAACATCATCCATTTACCAATTGTTTCAGTGCAACGTTTTACCGTGGACCAGCCTCTGAAATAACAATCGATGAATTCTCTCTCCGCATATCGGCTCGGAATAACGACGCTAGGAGGGAAAAAGTCCTTATCATCATCATCACTGTCGTACCCAAAAGACTTGAAGAAGTATTTCTGCAAAATAAATGAAATATGTACATTATCAGGGTTCTTCAACTAAGGTCGTACACCTGCTTTAACCACTCGAGTAGCATCCACGGTGGGGAGACGTCGGCCAACGGTGGCTAACGATAGAAGTCGGTGGGGAATGGTGGGTTGGCAACTAACTATGAGCCCACGTTGGCCCTACAGTTTCTGGGCTTCGTATTGCCAAACGTGAACATTTTCGATGGGCCATCGTTGGGAAATTGTTGGGCACTGTAACAGATCGTTGGTCTGTTGTCAAATGGTTGGCTGGGTAAGGTTGCCAAAGCGGACATTGCCTACCGTTGGTCAACCATAAGGTCCACCGCTGACCAACCATCTCAAAACCGATTGTGCTACTAGGGCAACGCCCTTGTAATATTAAATCCATATCGCTTTCTAGCTTTTAACATAGAGCAAAAACTAACTCAAAACTGTTTAGAGATCACTGCCTTCTGTCGAAGGTATTGGAAATTAGTAGCGGGGAAATTGACAATTATTGGTTAATTTATGCATTTAAACTTAGAAATTAACCAATTAACAGACTAATTTGAATTATTTGGATCCAGAGCCATAGCAATGTCATCGTTGGATGGCCGCTGGTAGCGCTGTTTTCCGAATTATTACCATGTATGGAGAATGCACTTTTTTAGTCAAATGCGATAGGCATTTACTATTAAAGAGGCGTTGCTTTAACGAAGAAAACAAAAAGCTCTGGTCCTTCGCATTGGTACGTACACAAAATTGGAAATTTTTTTCAAGGGGTATTCAAGGGCTTTTTGAGGAAAAATGAGCTTTTACAAGGGCTAGTTAGGGCTATTTAAAAGCTTGAAATTATTTTGGTTCTACTCCATAAAAACTTTTCAGCATTAGACAAAATCTTTTACACCACACTAGAAAAGTTTCAAAGCCAATTTTCAATAGTGTGGGAAATAAGGACGAGATCGACTCTACCATTAAGCTAAAGTAACAATAAAATTAATATTTAAAAGATAAAAACTAACGTAATGCAATTATTAATTTAAAGAATCTCTACATAGTATAAAATGAAATCTCTAAAAAGCGTCTCCGTGTTTGAGCCCGCAAAACTCGAGAACTACCCGACCGATTTCGCTGAAATTTTCAGTTTGTTCCTTTAAGTCCTGAAAAGGTTTGCAGACCAGTTCGAATAAAATTCGATGAATAGTTCTTTTTTTATTCCAATTTACGTCCAATTTTCACATAAATTCTCAAATATGGGGGTGAAAAA
The DNA here is from genome assembly GCF_026930045.1 of Uloborus diversus. Lineage (NCBI taxonomy): Eukaryota > Metazoa > Arthropoda > Arachnida > Araneae > Uloboridae > Uloborus > Uloborus diversus. Next base: position 7,639,179 of record NC_072734.1, read on the forward strand.
TTACTTGCACATATTAATATTACATATAGTAAGAAAGGGTAGAATTTTCCGCTTTCTGCGCAATTTGTTTCAATGCTCTAACTTTATTACAGCGATAGTTATTTGCGTTTTTTAGCTCGATTTTTTTTAGGCTTAGCTGAAATTTAGGCATTACTTCCTTCATTAAATAAATCAATAAAAAGTGAAGAAATTGTCCCACAGCTTTCTTTTTGACGCCATTGAAAAAGCGACCTTTTTTACTCCAGATCTAACTCGACCTTTGGTCGAAAAATTAAGCTTTTATCTCGAAAGGAGAAAAAAGTTACAAGCCTTTTTAAATCAAGTTGAAGAAATCTCAATTCCATTCAAATTGTGAACCATTTTCTTTCGCATTTTAATTCCTTAAACTTATTTTATTTTGTGTTTCCATGGTTACGCATTTTAAATCCATCTTTCTGGATTTAATTTCTTAAAAGTATTTTAATATCGTCATTGTTTGAAAGGGAAATCATGATGTTTTTTTTCATTTATTTTTTACGCCTGATTGTAGAATATACGTCACTTGACACAATTTTCATTTTCAAGGCAGACTGCGCAAAGCCGGGCAACGCAGCTAGTTTTGTATATAAGAGTAATTTCAAAATTCCATTTAATATTTTGCTGTATATATATATATATATAATAAAACAGAAAAATATCGAAAAGACCACACCAAGAGCCCATAGATGTGCAACGCAGCAAAACTAAAAAGCCAAGTTAATATAAAATTAAGCTTGGCTGTGTTTACGTTGATTTCAAGGTAAGACAATTTTGTTATAGGCAGGTACTGTCCCGTGGATGGCTAATTATCAGAACTTGTTTCCCTAATTAGTCGAGGCGAAACCCCCTGCTTTTAGTTTTAGGTTTGAGCTCCAGTTTATTGTTTTTAGTTTAGCAAGTGGTGCTTTTGCCCAATGCTACTCCATATTGCATGTACTGGAGCTTAAACATTCTCTTTTAGTTCATAGTTAAAATTTTGGTCTTTTGACCATATTTAATGAATCCTCCACTGTTGATGAGCTCTGGATTCACATTTTATCTTTTCCTATCTTATCTTTTCCTACTTAATAGCTGTTTGCATTTTTCTGTTTTCATCATTAATTATTTATAATTTGTTTAATATTTGAAATTCTGTTTGCTTAATTTTATATCTATCTATCTATCTATCTATATATATATCTATATATATCTATATATATATATATATATATATATATATATATATATATATATATATATATATATATATATATATTTCAGCATGCGATGCAAGAGTGCCAATGTTTGAAGCTGCAGTTTTGGCAAACAACGACGCTGATTGCTGTGGTCAATTTCAAAATCACTATTTAATAACTTTAATAAAATATTTGGAGAATTAATCAACTGTTAAAATAAAAATAAAATAAGCAATTTAAAGTTAGCAAACGTTAAAACACCTTCCAACCGTTAAAATAATTGAAAAAGGTACAGGATGCAAAAGGATTGAAATCTCACACACTGATTGCAATTTTCAGCAAGTTCCGAAAAGTAAGATTTATTAAATGAGTTATTAATTGTGAAAATTCAGTCAAATGGGAGCCTTAAATAGTCAATTCTTTTAATGCACTAATTTGAGCCGGTTAAAAATTTCAAAAAAAAGTTTGAATTTTGAGATCTTGAATCCTCAAATATATTCTTTGCAATCAAAAATAGCGATAGGACCCTACTCGTTCTGTTTCTTGTTTCTACTAATGGCTTTTAGCGCTTCCATAATTTGGAATCAAGACGTCAAAAACTTAAGGGCTGAAGATTTTTACAAATCATTTACAATTTTACAAAATCTTCAATGGTGTTAGGACAAATGTGGCTCTTCCCCGGAATTCTTCTGGGTTTGAAGTCGCAAAAATGTCATCGTAGTCCATCTCTTACTACTCTACGGATACGGACTGGAACTTTCTGCAGGATTATTTTCAAACTCGAAGCTCTTAAACCTCGATTTTAAATGATCTTAGATGAAATGGAGATAGGTTTGCCCCTGGATATTTTTCGAAAGAAAAACAACTGCAGGGCACCTTTTATTACGTAAGGAATAGCGTTAGGATTCTGTACACTATTCCGAAAATTTTTAGAAATTGAAGTTCCAAAGAGTAAAAAACAACTCCTTGAAAGTTTTCTGAATCCGCCCTTGTATTTTTACTAAAATAACAGTTCAGTACTCTTTTAAAACTGTCAAAGTAAAACAGGTATGCAAATTAAGGAGATGTACTTCGGTCAACTCCTCCGTTGCCCACGTAGTTCGCCAGCTCCGTTTAACCTTGCGCATTATAATTTCATTCGCAGCTTCAATGTCTTCTTTTTCCTGGTCAATAAACTCAACAGCATTTGGGGACAGACTTTTAGAAGAACCCATGCTGAAAGAAAAGATTAATATACAAAGTCATTAAAGTAAAAAAAAAAACAACGTTAAAAAAGCACAAATTTGCCAATTACAACAGACACGTGTTTCGGCGTTACCGGGAACGCCTTTTTCATGCAAAAAGTAATGAGCTTATGGATGAAAAGACATCCGACAAAAACCAAGATCAAGCCAAGCCATGCAATAGCTAACAGGCGGAGGGGGGAACCCCCTTTTACCTGAAATCTAGAAGAGTTGGAGCAGAAGAAAGCGCCGGAGCGCACCTATAAGAAAAGAAAAGGAGTAGAAAGCATTATGGCCTCGCTAGGGCTGCGAGGCCGCTTTGAAGGGCGTCTATTTGCTGTTGTTGAGCTTGAAGCTGGGAGAGGACTTGAGTGAGAAGAGCAAGGATCTGGCTGGAGTCAGGGGTGGTGAGTTGTTGCAGAGCAACAGGACGGGGAAGAAAGTCCGTGGTGGTCTTTGGTGCAGTGCTTGGAGTCCGCTGATTCCAGGCGTTGCCGACTTGTGTAGGAAAGGTCCTGGGGAGCTTTTGCTGGCGGGGCTGAGGTCGTGCGGGGCAGCATGCAGCTTAAAAGATAAAAATAGCGGATTAGCCAAACACCAATGAAAAAATTATAAACCGATCAGGAACCAATAGGAATGCAAGCAAAGGCCAAGAGCTTTCTCTTATTCCTATTGGTTCCTGATCGGTTTATAATTTTCTCATTGGTGTTTGGCTAATCCGCTATTTTCATCCTTTAAGCTGCATGCTTATCTGCTATTAAGCTCATTACTTTTTGCATTGAAAAAGGCGTTCCCGGTAACGCCGAAACACGTGTCTGCTGTAATTGGCAAATGTGTGCTTTTTTTAACGTTGTTTTTTCTTACTTTACTGTTTAGCACGAAGGTATTTATTTATTTTATTTATCATATAAAGTCATGTGTGACTGGTGTAACTTGTGATTGCAATACCAGTATACCGAAAACCGGTATTTCTTGTAATTTTGTCATACCGGTATATTTTGATAATACTGGTAATTTCGATATTTGCTGCAACTAATCAATATTTTTCATTCTAATTAAACTTATTAGATATTTACTGTTATCTTAATTTATTTATTTTTTCATAAATTAGAATAGCAAAATCAATCATTTGATGCCGAAATTTGGCTTAAAAAACACGAAACAATATAGAGTCAATGAAATAAAAGAATCGAGTACTGTCTGACCACGGATTGTATGGAAAGATAAACATCCGTTTTACAGCCGGAAAAGGACGAATTTATTTTTTACCGTTGTCAGCTTTTGCAGAAGCAGAGTTTCATTCAAATGAGCGGAATACGCGCATCAAATTTTTACTTTTCTCCCTTTATTCACATAGATTCGTCTTATCTGGACGCTTGAAAATTTCATGTAATCCGTGGTTAAACAGTATTTTCATCAAACATGGTGTGAAGAATCGCATTTTCGCGAAATTAAATAAATAAATAATAATAACAATAACAACAAAGTTTTATGTGTTGGCGTTACTAGTATTTCTTTTTTTTCACCTTGCTCCTATATTGTATTAGAATGCCGCAATGGTTAATTTTTTCCTTCATTTTGGTTTCGAATGCTATAAATTATTATTATTATGCTACTAGAAAGTCCCCCGTCAAGGTATGACGGGTTAAAATTGCTTCTACATTTGAACGAAACCATCGCCTGTTTGGTGATAGTTTGATAGTTGAAATCTTAACCCTAACTCCAGTGGATTAACATTAAACTCCAGTAGGTAGCGTTCCTTGTTGATCGTTTTTTCGTTTCTTCATTCCCTTGAAATGACACAATCCTACCAGTAAAACAGTTAAGTTACCGGATCGAGTTCAGCCTGATGACAATAATGCCTTTCCCTGCATGTTAAACATTACCAAAACATGTTATCAAATTATCATGCCGTGGCGCGAGTTTCATTGTTGAAAACCGCGGGTTATTCGATCATCGGCTATTATATATATATATATATATATATATATATATATATATATATATATATATATATATATATGAGGATTCTATTTATTAAGATTTTATTACTAGAAAATCGCCCGTCTACTTCTTGGTGTACTACTGGGTCATCCCAGAAACCCAGTCCTTTTCTGGGATGACTTTTCATCCAGAAGATCACACTTCTTTGCATTGAAAAAGGTGTTCCTTGTAACACCGAAACACGTATCTCCAATAATTTGCAATTTTTGTGCTTTATAACGTTGGATTACTGTTTATTTGAAATTTCAGCACAAAGGTATTTATTCGTTATTATTAATATTTACAATGTTAGTAACAAGAACTTTATCATTTTACAATAACAAAAGCAATTTTTTACTTAAAACTATTACAATGTGAGTAGAAATTTTTGAAAATTGAATGCAATTTATCAATTTCTTAAGTCTTCCAAGCCACGGTACTGGAGCTAGATGTAGAAAAATCGTATGCAAAATAGCATTTATATTAATGAAGATATGGACTGATTAATACTGCCGTCAAATTTTTCAAGCAGCCACCGAAGGCGGCAATCTTAGTGCGAAAAGGTGAATGACAAGTAACCCAAACAGCCACACTAGGCGGCAGCTCTTGCATAGAAAAGTGAACCCAGCTGGACGCTGCACAGTGGAGTATTTGACTGAAAATCCTGGCCAAAACTAGTTTGAAATTTTCACTCTTCTGAAGGCGACACCCTTGTGTGCGTTTGTGCGCTGTACGGCGAAGCTATCCCACTTATAGACACGAAACTTGATATACAAGTTGTCTGAAAGGTCTGATGTTACAATTTGAAATTCGATTTTTTAAATTTGAATTAGAAAATAAAATATTTAATATTTTATCCATGTTTTAGACTTTTGCATGTTTACGACCATAAAAACGATCCTAGTAAACGTAGAAAAAAAAAAAAAAAAAAAAACCCAATGCATCACTAAATAGGAAAAATAATTTTCTTCAAGAATATGATTTGTTTGAAGTTCTAACGTATTTAACCGAATTTCTAGGAATTTAGAAAGGGAGGTCACTTTTCGACTTTTTCATTTATTCAATCAATGTGAACTTAAGTCCCTGCATCCAATATTCTAATAATGTAATGGCTCTGAAACTTTTTAAGGAAATAATATAAACACCTTACCTTCATTTACAGCGAAAACGGTGAAGTTATGTTGTTTAACTGATTTATAATGAATTTTTTTTCAATGAGTTGAAATAAAAATTTTCAATAATTTTCACTCGATCCGAAATGGATGCCACAGTTGGCTGCTTGATAATAATGCTTAGACGAGTGATAAGTAAACTAACTACCTTGCCTCGCGTTCAATCTTCGAGTTGCACCGAACCATTGCTTCGGTCACTCGTCTGGTCTGCTGATTCCATATTAGCTACCACTTTGTTTCGCACTCTTGGCTTCCTTAAGAGGTTTGCCATCTCCAGCTCAGTCACTTTCCTATGCCGGGCTGATGAGTGCTAATAAGCACGAAACTGCAGTCCTCGGCTGGAAATGATTGAGCTGGCGGTGTATTTCACGTATTTTTGCTTTAGTCCTGGCTAATGGGCGGTAATTTACTGAATATACCTTGCCTCGCGTTCAATCTTCGAGTTGAACCGAACCATTGCTTCGGTCACTCGTCTGGTCTGCTAATTCTATATTAGCTACCACTTTGTTTCGCACTCTTGGCTTCCTTAAGAGGTTTTACATCTCCAGCTCAGTCACTTTCTTATGCTGGGCTGATGAGTGCTAATAAGCACGAAACTGCAGTCATCGGCTGGAAATGACTGAGCTGGCGATGTATTTTACGTATAAGTAAACATGTTCGATGCGGATGGCTGTTTTCATTTGAAGATATGTAATTAAGTGCACTGTTCGAGGGGGAAAAAAAAGCAGTTAAAAAATCCTAGTATTCTGTACAAAACACTAATTTGAAACCAAAAAAATAATCAATTTTATTCTTTTCTTTTCGTTTGGTTTCAAGCATTAAAACCCTGAGTTATTCATGCACAAAAAGAATTGAAGACAAGGGTGTCGGGGTTACAAAGAACCTTTTTTCTATTGTAAAAAAAATAAATAAATGAACTAGGATGTTATAACTAAAAACACTCGAAAATGGATATTCAAAAGCTCTTTGTGTTTGAATAGTATATATTGTACTCGTACCTTGGGTCGATCCTTAGTTTTACATAGCGTGATGTGTCCCGCTAAAAATTGTACGAATAAAAACTTGGAACTAAAATGTTATATAACTTCAATTTCACAATGAGTAGGTAAAATGTCTTAAAATGTGAATAGCTCGCTAGCGTTAAGAGACAAGTAAAACTGTCTTCTAATGCTAGCAAGTGTGTGTGTGGGGGGGTCTTTTCCCCCTTATGCTACGTCTAAGGTGGAAAAGACCCCCTCCCCCCCCCCCTTTGTTTTATCTAAAATCTATCTCAATTTCAAGGAACAGCAAATTTTCTTAGCGAGATCACAAAACAATTTAATTTATTAACTCATTAACGTACATGAGATAATTAACATAATTGAATGCAAACACATGTTTTAAGAGTGCAATGAATCTCCTTAGCGATGCATAAAGGTAAGAGTTTCGAAATTAATGGGATGATTCTCATTCCATAGCTTACACCTTTATACATTGATGAAGCGGTTTCTCATAACACTGAAACTCGTGTCTGAAATTTTATTGTTGTTCGTGCGCTCAAATATGTCGATCTTTTCATTCGGTAGTACTTATGATAAGTTTTTATAAATTTATTAAATCTTTATAGGTAAATTCAGTTTAAAATCATGACCTGTCACAAAACGATCGGATTATGTACTTTAAAAAAAAAAAAATCGTTTAAAAAAAGTGCAGTTGTAGGCGGAAGATTTTTTTGCTGAAATTAGCACTAGAGATTACCAAATACGATTCAACTTTCAAAACAGCCCGACCAAGCCCGACACCCATTTAAAATGCTTTCTCTAGTTATAAATTAAGGCGAAAAGCCTTTAAAAATCTCACGTACCAAGTTTTCTTTATTTTTTTTCACAAAAAGAAAATAAAAATATTTACTTTGATTTATAATTGGCGCAAAGCCCTGACATTTCTTTATCCCGTAAAATTGGAATGGTTAAATTCCATTAATTTATAAAGCCACAAAAAAATATACATTGAAACGTAATAATTAAGCTGAAACGTAACAAAAAAGCGAAAATTCTTATAGAAATATTTTACCGAGGCTATGAGCAATTGTATGTGACTCAAGTTTCCAAAATAGGTGCCAATCGATGCACCAGTTAGTCAACTATCATAGAATAAATTTTCATAAAAATCGGATAAATTTTTAATTTTGGACTTTTGGCCAGGATTTTCAGTCGCGTAAAACAAGTTGATTGCAAGATGCCTAAAATCATTTGGCACACGGAAAGGAAATTTTTTCTCTTTGTTGGAATAGAACGAACACTATTTTAGTGCAATTGAAAATTAACATAATATTTTAAAAGATATAAACGAAAATAATTGGATTTAAACTTACCTTGTAAATATAGGAATCCTTGACTTGGACGTAATATGCAGCCGAAATTCAACTTCAAAATTCCCCTACAGTTACAAGTTCTTGCAATAAACAATGCGAAATATTTAAAAAGAAAAGTTCGGAATTAGTGGGGGAAGATTACGAATGTTAAGTTTTCGGAAAAAAAAAAAAAACCACCAAAGTTAATTGAACGCACGCACGTTTTCTCGAATGCAACTTGTAGTGTTTTCTTTAATTTATTGATACAGTAGAAAATGAAACGCAAAGCTTATGTCATGAAGTTCTTTCCGCTGAGTCCGCTTTCAGCTGAATGGTTGTGTTCGACGAACCTAACCGGTCGATCGGTGAGTAACCGGTAACTAACCGCAGAGTTCTATTATCTACCGGTTACTCTTCATCTAAGCTGTTGATTGGTTGATTACAGCAAGTGATCATTGGCTGTCACGTGATCGTTTAACCGGTAGCTACTGGTTAAGCTTGTCGAACGCAAGCAATAAATACAGAACAATCCTTAAATAAACAGACGTAACTCTTTGGTCAAAAGTCAAAATTTTTTTTTTTTTTTTTTTTCCAAAACAACTATTCGCAACTCCAATAAACTATAGGGGGCATTGCAGCCACTGTCTAATGGCGGACGAAAAAGGTAAAACAAACACACGCGGCAATTTATTACTTGCTTTGACGCTTCGTGAATGACAGTAATTTTTCATCGTGTTTGTGGGAAACTTTCTTTTCTATTCTTCTGAAATTACATTACATCATAAACTGTCTGAAGCCTGTAATTTATCCCAAAGATAACACGTGGAATGGAATGTTTTACCTTTTTCTTTAGCATTGTTAATCACCGTAAGGTAGCGTATTCGAGCTCTGGAGTTGCGAATACATCAAATTGCCTACAAGAAATTAAAAAATAATGTAATTACGTCCAACTTTCTTGCAAGGACGACGCAGTTCTTGAGAAAAACACAGGAATTACACTGTGTACAGGAAAGATCGTTAACAACTGCTAAATTAATCATCAGCAATTAAGCAAATATCAATCGACACCGTAAACTCAACGGTTACACACGTATTTACATCGAAGTACTACTAACAACACAGCGAAATGCCTCGCAATAAACAGAGCTAATACACTCTCAGTACAAATAGTCCAGTCATTTGGTCGAAAAAAAGGGGTCACCAGGAAAGTTTTCCGGGAGTTTTGAAAATTGGTGATTTTATAGATTTTGATGTGCTATTTTCGAATTTCCACTTTGCCACCTCGTATCTTTGCCGCTCGCTCCGCCATATTGAAAAAATGGCGTCCAAAAGCGGTACTTTGATGATATCTCCGTTCTGACTGATTTTACGATAAAAACATATTTTACAAAATTAAACTAGAGAAAATTTCCTACAATTTATGTCTCAACAATTTTTTCGTAAAATAAATAGCTTCGGCGTACGAGCGCCGCAAAGTATTATTTAACACGCGTTATCGCAGAATAAGTCGTTCCACATTACTTTGAGGTTTAGTTATCATAACACATCGAGGAAACGCAGAGTTTAATTAATAAGCATATAGTAATCGATTTACAAGTTAATTTACTAACTGCATAAAAACTCAATCCACAAATTAAAATTCTTTTTTGTGGTAGAAATGAGCGAGAGGAAAAAGGCAATACGGAAATCAAATTCCATTTCAGTTATTTCTTCCTATCTGCACTAAAACGCCGACTCTTTCAACCAGGCGCCACGTGGATTCCCCCCTCTCTCCCTCTCCGAAATTTCTACCGGTAGAACTCAATAAAATATTTTAGTCTGCGTCATCAGTATACTTGTTACGAAAAACTTATTGAAAAAATGGCGTCTAAAAGCGGTATTTTGACGATATCTCCTTTCTGACTTATTTTACGACAAAAAAATCATATACAAAATTAATTTATGCATTATATATATATTAATTTACATACAAAACTAAAAAAGAAAAATTTCCTACAATTTATATCATAAAGTTTTTTTTTTTTTTTGCAAAATAAATAATTTATGCGTACGAGCGCCGAAAAGTGTTATTTAACAGCATTTTCGCGCAGATATTTTTGATCGACCAAGAGTTACTGGTTCACCGTCTTCAGTATCGATTGAGACGTCATGCAATTTCTTCGACATCATCTGCGATGGGATCATTAAATTCATCATGAGCTTCTTCGTTTTCTACTCCATCATTCGTTTGTTCGAAAACCGTCTCCGTTTCTTCCTCTTCATCGCTATCATGTGATAAACTTAACGAATTCTCACAATTACCACCTGTACGATTAGTACACATAACGGAGCATTTTAACCCGGCTTTTCTGCATCCACAGGCTTTTTGACATCCTTTTTTGCATTTGCAAGAAATAAGTCTTAGTAAGATCTGCGGAGCTGGAGGGTTAAGCGTCATAACAGGCATTAACCCATTCTTATTTCTATTCCACCCCCACTGATCTGGGTTTTTTTCATTTCTACACCACTGCTGAATCTGGTGTTAAGATCGAAAAGAATGTGTCTTGCTGTTGCTTCTGTTGGAGGTAGCGACGAAATATCTATATATATAATTCTCTTACGTGCCGGCAAATGAAGGGGTGAATTTCTAAACCTCTGTTGGCAACACTTCGCCGATAAATCATGTAAACAAACTTCTACGTTGTTTTGAAATCTTGAATCACAGAATACTCAACGAACTTTTTTTTTTTTTTGAGATGAGTTTGAGTCGGGCTGTGGCCCATTTCAACCTTAATCAGCAAAGAAAAGCTCAAAGAAGGCAGGAAACCGTTCTTGAATCCAATTTAAGACGAGCCATTTCCAGAGTTGTATTCTCTGATTCGCTGCCGATAATTTTTAGCGGCTGGGGAATTTTCAGTCAGCAGTTCCTTCAACAGATCAGGTGCGTCACACAATGCCGGTAACCGCACCTTTCCGTCATGGCAACATTTAGTATATTTATTTGCAGTATTACGCTCTTTCTGCCAATAAAGAGCACCACAAAATTCGCATTCTTCACACATTGCTCCACAATCATGTTCATCGGCAATGTTGTTTTGAACGCGTAGGCGCTTTGAGCGTCGTCTATTCTCTGCTTCAGTACGACAGTTCAGTTCAAAATGAATAACCGAGAAAGAATTTACTTTATTCCTTTTATTCTCAGCTGAAAGGTTTCGCCAAATTTGTTTAGGGTTATAGTAGTTTTAGTATTGTGCAAGCAAAGTAGCCTTGGCGAGTTTTCGCGTTTTTAGTTAAACCATTTTTTGTTCGTGACGTGGCAAGGATTCAGAATAACAACAAGAAGGACAAACGTTTGAGAAAATATGTTTGGTGCTCTCTGAGCCTGTTTTTAGTCATGGCCAGCTCTATGTGGCATTATCAAGAACAAGATCTTTTGAAGCAGTGTCAGTTGTGGCTCCCAAACGGGACATTTTTAATTGTGTATATGAGGAAGTTTTCTCAGATTAGAATATATAAGAGTGTAAATATGTAAATATATAAGAGTGTAAATAATGTAAATACATCCCTCGGGGGAGCCTGTAACCCCTAGAGGGCGCGTCCCCAGGTGGCGGATAGGGGAATGCCTTCATTGGTTTTCCAATGGGTGGTAGAAGGGAAATAAAATACCTTCCGCGGACCAACAGGTAGAAGTGCAATCTCTCCAAAGCAATGACAGACACTTTTGTATCTATAATGGTAAAGTTGTGCACATTGCCAAGGCAGTCATCTTACATACAGCAAAGTTAAACTGTCGAAAATCTGGCTAAAGCAGACAAATTAACATTATGAACGTAATTTTCATATTGGTTAAATGGATGGTGACCTAAATGCAATTACCAACTTTAATTTTTACGGAAAATTTTAGCTAGGCTAATGTATTGGCATACAGCGAGCGAGCGAAGCGAGCATGGATCGCGAAGCGATCCACAGGGAACTGCGTAAGCAGTTCCGGGGGTTGGCGAGCGATAGCGAGCAGGGGGCGATAGCCCCCTAGTTAAATTTACTTTTATATGCGGATTTTACAAAGCACTCATATCTGTTGGCGTTTAAAGTCATGTTTTTGTAGCTTTTTTTACTTTTCACTTCACTGAAACCGTATAAGTCAAGAAGGAAGTCTTCTCCAGTTTTAGCAATGATCTCTGGATCAACATTTGGATTTTTAAACGCTTTAATAGACTCACTTAAATTTGGATTTTTTCGTAGTACGTTAATAAATTTCGATTTTCCTTGATTGGAAAGGGCACATGTTGTATCACAGCCACTGAAGGCATGCAAGAATAAAATGTGATCTGCGGCTGTCTTATCTATGATACTGTCAGTTGTATATATATTTGTTGCGAAAATTTTCCTTTCCCTGGTTTGAGCATATATATGTTTGATCGCTTAGATAGAGCTGTCAAAAGAATAAGATCTACATCTTCGCCTACAACAATTACGGAATCGAATGCTGAAGAAACACTTATCGCAGTATTGATTATTCATTCATTATTCAAGTGTCTGCATCTTCTGTGGCTTGTTTGACCACAATATTAAAAAAAAAAAAAAAAAAACTTTATGATATGAATTGTAGGAAATTTTTCTTTTTTAGTTTTGTATGTAAATTAATATATATATAATGCATAAATTCATTTTGTATATGATTTTTTGTCGTAAAATAAGTCAGAAAGGAGATATCGTCAAAATACCGCTTTTAGACGCAATTTTTTCAATAATTTTTTCGTAATAAGTATACTGATGACGCAGACTAAAATATTTTATTTTGTTCAACCGGTAGAAATTTCGGAAAGGGAGAGAAGGGGGAATCCACGTGGCGCCTGGTTGGAAGAGTCGGTGTTTTAGTGCAGATAGGAAGAAATAACTGAAATGGAATTTGGTTTCCGTATTGCCTTTTTCTTCTCGCTCATTTCTACCACAAAAAGAATTTTAATTTGTGGATTGTGAGTTTTTATGCAGTTAGTAAATTAACTTGTAAATCGATTGTACTATATGCTTATTAATTAAACTCTGCGTTTCCTCGATGTGTTATGATAACTAAACCTCAAAGTAGTGTGGAACGACTTATTCTACGATAACGCGTGTTAAATAATACTTTGCGGCGCTCGTACGCCGAAGCTATTTATTTTACGAAAAAATTGTTGAGACATAAATTGTAGGAAATTTTCTCTAGTTTAATTTTGTAAAATATGTTTTTATCGTAAAATCAGTCAGAACGGAGATATCATCAAAGTACCGCTTTTGGACGCCATTTTTTCAATATGGCGGAGCGAGCGGCAAAGATACGAGGTGGCAAAGTGGAAATTCGAAAATAGCACATCAAAATCTATAAAATCACCAATTTTCAAAACTCCCGGAAAACTTTCCTGGTGACCCCTTTTTTTCGACCAAATGACTGGACTATTTGTACTGAGAGTGTATTAGCTCTGTTTATTGCGAGGCATTTCGCTGTGTTGTTAGTAGTACTTCGATGTAAATACGTGTGTAACCGTTGAGTTTACGGTGTCGATTGATATTTGCTTAATTGCTGATGATTAATTTAGCTACCTGGTGCTAGCACCCCCAGAGGTATCATTTCACTTGGAGGACATTGAGACCACGAGCATATTTAACGTCGCCCAGTCCCCTTTAATGACGACGGTGGGTCTTCGACCATCGAGGTTCGAACTCAGGACCCTCCGGCCCCGAATCTGACACTCTACCATCGGGCTACCACGGCCCCTCCTGATACTTCTGATAAAAAATATTTCGTCTTGATATTTAGCTTTTTGTCCTGCTAAATATATATATATATATATATGTATATATATATATATATATATATATATATATATATATATATATATATATATATATATATATATATATATATATATATATATATATATATATATCTGTTTTATTTCTTGATAAACTAGAACATATCGCTCACTCCAGTCAAAAACATCATATCTCAAAAATTAGCCATTTTGAGTTTTGCCTTTTTTGAACTACTATGAGTGAGTAGTATATCTCTGCAAGACCTACTTTTCGATAACTAAATACGAGACACGTTTTCAAAGTAAATTCCGTTTTGAAATAAAAAAGAACAAGTATAGATAGAGCAAAGAAATTTATTGCGCAAAAATCTACCAGCCTTACGCTATTTTTTGACATTCCTCCCGTGATTTTTCCAAGCATTTGTCATAGCGTGGTACAGGTTTTTGTATACCTATTCGTAGAAAGTTGCCGCCTGTGTAGTCAACCATGGGGTAACATGTTCTCTGAGCTCATCATTGCTGTTGTGCCACCGACCACCAAGGAAAGACTTTAGATGCCAAAAAAATATTTTACATTCATTTTATAACAGTGCATTTTTCTTTTTCTTTCTTTTTCTTTTTTTTTTGTTCCAAAAGTCGATGTACAGAATAAAATATACAAATATACCATTTATATACTTTTGCCGACTGATCTGTTAAAAATGCTGACTTTCGAAAAAATCTGGAGAGGGGGCACACCCCACGTGCCCCTCTCGCCATGCCCCTGCTGGATGAATCAGAATCTGTCAGTTGTAGTTATTTATCAAACTGCATTGGTTTTCTACTGTCTGGCGAAAGATTGTATTGAAAGCAAACATCCCGTTTACAGGCAGAAATGGACCCTTTTATGAATTTTTAGGGATGTCAGCTTTTGCAGATGCATTTTAGCCTCTAAATTAAGCAGAATCACATTCAAATCAGCGGAACACTCGCATTAAATTTTTTTCTTTCCCCCTTATTCAGATAGACTAGTCTTAACTGGACGTTTGCCAATTCCATACAATCCGTGTTTGGAGAGTATGCTAGTGTTTCCAGTTTAAAAAATATGCGCAAGTAAACTTGATTACAGCATATGATGATGAAATACAAGGTCATATTTTTGTACATTTCACAAATTAAAAATATTAAAAGTGCCCTGATTTTTATCCCGATATTTTTTTAGTATTGTGTCTAGATTTTTTTTTCAAGGCCACTACGAAGTCTACGATGACTACTTCCTCGAATCTCAAAGTTTGTGAGTATCCGGTGTAAAAAGTAGAAAGCGCCATTAAACACACACATACACACACGTCTAAAATTTTCTGTTGTAACACTTAAAGTTAAATAATCGTCAGAGTATTCCACCGGTAATGGGTCAAAACTTCGCGGCCGAAACTTTGCCGGACAATACTTCGCAGCGAAAACTTCGCGTGGACAAAACTTCGCGCGGTCAAAACTTTGCGCTGTCAAAACTTCGCGTAGTCAAAACCTCGAGCAGTCAAAATTTCGTGCGTACAAAACTTTGCACAAACAAAACTATGTACGTGCATTACTTTTCGCATCTAAATAAAACTTCTTAAAAATAAATTATTTTAGTTTTAGTTGAAAAAATCTTTAAATTACATATACAGTCGACGCTCGTTATAACGATCACACATTTTAAAAATCATTCCATTATAATGACTAGTGGTAAAAGTCCCAACTTTATTCCTATATACTCTGTTAATTTGCATCCGGTATAACGACCGTTCTGTATTGCTCAAAACCAATTATTTATAAAACCAATTCCTCGTTTTCGAAAAAGTGATAAATTAATCTTTATATAAAATTCAAATCTGTATCAATTTATTACTTCATTAGCTTGCTATACTTAAATTCATTTAGAATTTACACAATTAACTTGCAATCAAGTAATTCATTATGAAAAATTAAGTTCTTTATATAGACTGTGTCTAATGCGTTCCTGAAAATCATTAAACGATAACACCTCCCCCCCCCCCCCCAAGAAAAGATACATTTTTACTTTTTAGCTAAGTTTATATGATATGTTTATTGAAGTTCATTGTTAAGAATGCGCGAAGTTCCGGATTGGCGAAGTCACGAAGTTATGATTCAACGAAGTTGACCGCGCGAAGTTTTTACCGCACGAAGTTTTGTAAACGCGAAGTTTTCTCCACGCGAAGTTTTGACCGCACGAAGTTTTATCCACGCGAAGTTTCGTCCACGCGAAGTTTCGTCCACGCGAAGTTTCGTCTACGCGAAGTTTTGTCCACGCGAAGTTTTGACCGCACGAAGTTTTATCCACGCGAAATTTTGTCCAACGAAGTTTTGACCCCAAACCCTTTTTTGCATCAAGTAGATAAGTCACTAATTTGAAATGCCATTATTTTTCTGTCTATTAAACGTGCATAAGAAAAAGGCTTACAGAATAGTATTATTATGTTTAGTTTGTCTGTGTTCAGTATATAAAAATATTTAAAACGATAACTTCGGACTATCTCAGCACTTGCTAAAAGATAAATTATCTTCCTTAAATC